>NW_006159884.1:2560046-2575724 GCF_000334495.1 Tupaia belangeri chinensis | reverse complement strand
CCTTGTACAGATAAAACATCAATTTAGTTGTGGATTTAAAGCAAACAAGACCATGATGTTGGTAGAGTGTTCCCTAGCTCCTCTATTCTAGTAATCTGTGGCCTATAAATAATGCAAGACCTTTTCCTTCCCTAAATGACTTTCTTACTGCATGAGTCTTGATACAAAGAAAGGAAAAAGAAGAAAAAGAAAAAGTAACTAACAGAAAGAAATCCACCTGCAGCCACGGAATTTGATCTATTTATAGATTCACAATTGAATAATGAATCATACCTTTTCTTTCTTTCATACTTGCACGTAAAATCAATTTTTGAACATTTAGTCATTTTAGGTATTAAAGTGTAGGTAAATTGCAGCTAATCTGAAAAGTTCTTATGTTTTGCTTTAGAAGTAAAAAAAAAAAAATCGGTTTCTAGGTCTCTATGTGACCCCTGACCTTCGAACCACAACCTCCTTGCCACTGAAGAGTTCAGCACCTCATTTACTCTCCCCTCCTCTGCACTGGTATAGTGCTGAGAAAAGGAAACGGAAAAAATAATCTGGGGACTTCATCAATTTTTCATGAATTTTCATTTAGGCCAGAACCCCCTCTTACCCTGGTCGATAGATCAAGCTGCTGTCATATATTTACCACCTGGGGCTACAGCTGCTATCTCTGGAGACTGCCACTGACTCAGGCTGCAGCACAGGCAGCCACAGTCTGTGAGGACCTCTGTGCTCCTTCACACACAGAGCACAGGGCTGGGCTAGAAGCTCTGAAACCCTATCTGCACCAGCCACTCGGTGGCTCTCTTGGTGGTCCCCTCGGACCACCAAGTGGCAGGGCTCTGGCTGGCGGACCTTGTAGTTCTGCTTTCTAACTGTTTAACTATAACTTTCTGCTAAAGACCTTTCTTGAGTTCAAGTGACTTGAAAAGTCCTTTTTGGTTTGCTATTTTTTTTTCCAACAAAAGAAGTAAGTAATTCAAATCTCCACTAAATGTGAGGTAAATGATTCAACTCTCCAATACAATGATTGATTCAGAAGGGATTTTTTTGCACTCCACTGTATGGTTTCATTACATGAAGCTGAAGCATGCACTAAATGAAACACAAAAGAGATAAATGTGATACAATAATGAATAGGCTGATTTCCATTCCATCATACAATTCAGATGGTTATCAATAAAACTGCACACTTCATAGTATAACAGAATTTAGTTTTTGAATTCAAATGAAAACCAGGTAAAGCTAAGAAAAACAAAATTTTCCTCTATTTTGTTTCAATAATAATTTTACAGTAAAAGTTGTAGTAAGTTCATTTGCTATTTCTCAATATGGTATTGACTATTTAGATGCTTAGTTCAGTGGTTCTTAACAGAAGTGTTCTAGGGGACACTTTACAATGTCTGGTTGTTGCAACTGGTTTTGGGGGGCAGTCCTACTGGCATCTTGTGGGCAAAAGCCAGAGATGCTTCTAAATATCCTATAATACAGAGAACAGGCTGCCCCCAATAAAGAATTATTCATTTACAAATGGTATTACTATAGAGGCTGAGATACCCTCCCTACTTCCCCCACACCCCATTCTGATCCACCTCTTGAAAGAATGAGCATCTTTTGCCACTCAAACTCTTAACACTTATTCTTCAGCCCTCAGGTACTTTTTATTTGACTACCATGTGGCACTGCATTGTGCCAATCACTTTTTCTTTCTTGGAAAAGTGGTTTTTGTTTATTTGTTTTTCTTCTTGAGTCACTGCCCAAGATCATCCTCTGATATGTCTTCTGAGCCTGAGCCTCCTGCATGGGCAACACTTTCCTTTACCTACCATTAAATATTCTATTGCTGTTCCAAGCAATAAGAGTGACCTCATTCCTTGCTAACCACTGTCTTCAGCCCACCTAGACAATTCCTTTCCTTTCATCTGCTCTCATGGCTTCAATCTCTGCCTAGGGAAGCACCTTCTCAATTCTAGAAACTCTCTCTCTTTTTTAATGGAACATGAGATATTTTTTATTGTGATATCTTCTCGGTATGTCAAACATTACAACCTGACCCCCATCCCCTATTTCCACTACAGTTATTTCTCCTATACTTCCCATTCCTATGGATGACAGCACTATATTCCAATCATTCAGCCAAACTCAGACCATAAAAAAAAAAAAAATCTTGGAGTCACCCTCTATCTTTGCAAATTTATGGAAAATTGGTATGATTTATAATTCTTTAAAGTTTTGCAAACCATTTCTTCCTTTCAATCTTCACTGCTATTTTCAATTTAGAATCTAACATCTACTTTTTTTATGAATCATTCCACAGCCTCTTAACTCCTCGCTAACATCAATCATCACCCCCTTTAACATAATTTTCAATTCCCTTTCAAAGACTCTTCTTTCACAAAATAAAAAGATGAGATTTTATGGTTCAATACATGCCTTCTTTTCAACTTACTCTGCCCACCAACTTCATGTCTAGCTACTTACAGTTCTCCAAATACAGTTCTCTCAAACTTACATTCTTTCTATCAGGATGTTATTTCACTTCAATTTCTCCCTGAGTCATTCTCATCTGATCTTTAAATCAGAGCTCAAATATATATCCTATTAGAATCCTTTTTAAACTCACTTCAGAAGAATGAAATATTCTTTTCTCTGGGTTCCCACACAGAATTTATTGCTTGATTACTTAAATGATTATGACTATTTATAGTCATGTTTGTCATCCCAACTCAATGGGGAACTCTTCAAGAACAGGTGTCTTCAGCGTTACTAAACCCCAAGACCTCTTTCAACAAACATCCTTTTTCAGTTAGTAGGTAAAGAAACAGATGCACCCTAATTGAGCATTCATGTTGAATGTTCTAGAATATGAAGACTGATAAATTATATAATCTGCAGGTTTTTCTTCTATCATTTTATAAAAATACACCTTAAATGCCAATAGGCACTGAGGAATCATGAAGCTTTGGCACAAATTTTCATATTCATAAGTTTTATGACATAAATAAGGAAAGATAGAAGACTGATGAGCTAATGGAAAGAGATGAGCAACATAGAAAAGAATATTTGATCTTCTGTTTCCTCAAATGGCATGCACTGTTGACATGGCATTAGAAGAAAGAATTTTATTCACCAGCTAAATCCAATTTGGAAGCCTTGTTTTCCTCCTAGGTCATAAGTAATTCAAGCATTTCTTAAAGCTCATTTATTTCAAATTAAAAAATGCTACAGCACATTACATGAAAAAAAAAATCATGGGTTAAAATTTTCCTCCTAGAATAGTTTGATTCATTATTAATGATGCAATTAGGAAAGACAGCAATCCTTTTAGAAAAAATAAAATAAAAAATGTGTATGTGTTGGGTTCAATTTTAACAAATCCAAGACTCTGAAAAATAAAATAAATTTATTACTGCCGAACAATAAAATAATTGACCAATTTATATAAATTATAATTTTGAGAAATAAAATTAGTTAAGTTTTTAAGAGAATTATTTGCTACAAAGTGGTAAAACAAAAAGACCATGAAAATGAAAAGTTCTTAATTTAATTAAATCCTTAAGTGTAAAAAGTTATTTAATTTAATTAAGAGGTTTTCTTAAAAAATGATAAACTTCTCTAAACTAAAAATTAGAAGATTCAGGATATTGTCTAGGTTTTCTTATTAAACTATTGTCTGAATCTTACTTAATCATCATCAACTTTATTTTCTTATTCTATAAAATAAAAGAATAATGCCTGTCATATTTACCATAAAGAGATCTAGAGGGAACAAATAATCAACAGTATTTGGCACTAAAATATTTCAATATATGTGAAAAGTTCCAGAAATAAGATATTTTAAAACAAAAATAGATCACGTACGAGTATTGCTTTCTTGAGCTTCTGTCCACATATTTCAAATCTCACCAAACTGCATATAAGTGCTTTTAGAAATATCATTTTATAAAAATGAAATTATTTGTCATCCAGTACAAAATGGCAACCCGAGGTTCTAATGTTTATATCTCAAGGCACTTCAGGAGAACAAAAAAGGACTGAGGATTCTCCTTGTCTTTTTCTATTGAAATTACACTTTTCAAGCATCAGTGGGCTTTAGATTTCCTTGCAGAAACTATAAATCAGAGGCTAGATGCTTCAAAATAAAAGTTTTCCATGGAATAGATGAAATAATGTGATTCTGCTTACCAAAAGATGCTTTCAGTATAAAGACAATGATATAATGTTGATAATAACAACACACACCCACAGGAGTTCATTGATCTGCTGTGATACCATGTAGCCTGAGAAAGCAGCACCAACTGCAACTGAAGACACGAGACCCTGAGCCATAATTGAGCCCTCGCTCCCAGCTAAGTAAACATCTCCATGCATCCTGAGATTCTGCAGTTCTCTTCTCTATAAAACTTACTTTGCAAACAGAAAGCTGAAAAGTATGAACACTTTTAGACCTGATCAGTGACATTTAGTCACAATTCCAGATAAAATCTTTCCTCAAAGTGCTGAAATGTTACTGAAATATAATGATAATAATTTTTTTCTTTATGAATCATGGCAATTTCCAAATGTTTAAATAGATAACATCAAAATGTTATAATATTGTTCAAATCAAAAATTCAAATCCTCCCCCCATAAACCAAAACTACATGACTGTTCTGTTCCCACAGAAAGTAGATGTTCTCTCTGATGAGTTTTAACATAAAAATAAACAAATAGATAAATAAATAAATAAGTCATAATTGCTGTTGTAGGGGGCAGTCTCCCCTCCATGCCTAGTATAATGATTTCTGAATGTAGCCTGGAAGTAAAAGAGCAACTATACCTTGAGAATAAGAGAATATACTTTGTCTTAAGTTCCATGGTAAAAATTAGACATAGAAGTTAATATATATATATAATATATATATATATATGTCTACACACACATATATATATATGAATAATGTATATATATTCATGTATATATTTATAAAGGCTTAAATTCAATATTGATAATTCAATATTTAAAATATATATAAACAGGTAATAAAAACAGCTGCAATATTGAATTTATGCATTACATCTGATGTTATGTATAAACTTTTAACTTTAACATAGCCAACTTTAACATAAGATACGTCAACTACTCAAATTTTAAATATGAGCAGCATTATTGCCACTTTGCTTTAGTACAATATAATGGCAAAATTGATTTAATATAAACACATTGATTTTAATACCCTCGCTTGACATTATTTTGAGCAGATTTCTTTGGAAAATGCAAAGTAAAATGATCTGTAGCGTGTTGGTTTTTCCCTTTAGGAATTAGATATCTATGGAAACAAATCAAAACTTACTAAGAATAAATAAAAGTAAACATGCATACACGGCTCATTAGGGTCACTTACATGCTACTTCCAGAGATGCATTTCGACTCACTGCTTCGCCGAGATAGTTCCTTGCAACACAAACGTAGCTTCCTTCGTCAGGTTTACTTCTCCGCCCGTGCACAATGCGCAAGAAGAATAAGGATCCGCTGGGCAGAAGCATCCTGTGAGACCGGGGATCATCCTTGTCCGTCTCCACCCTCTCACCATCCTTGTACCACTCAATGGTGGGCGTTGGCCGGCCCTCCGCCTTACAGTTCAGAGTGGTGGGCTCTCCCTTAGAGACAATGACATCTGAAGGGTGCTCCACAATCCGTGGAGGAAAGTCTTCCTGGCGAAGACGAGATCCTACGAAATATGACAGAGTGTTAGTTTAAACATTTCGTCATCTGTACCTGCTGTTTCACTTAAGTTCATGGTGAAGTTAAACTATTACTGAGTTGCACAGTCGAATATGATCACTTAGTTACACTGCACTCTTTCGTTCTCAATGCATCTCAAACATAATCCACAACTCATTTGTGAAATGAGGCAATCTAGCAATAAAACTCCATGTTAATTCTAATGAGTTAAGTTTAACATGTTTCATGAAATAGGTCAAGCAAAAATCAAGAGATTTCCTTTGGGGACAGGGATCCAAGATGAATAAAACTAATTTCCTGCCCTCAAGGTGTGTACTATCTATTCAGGAAGATAGCCAAGTGTTCAGGTTACTTACAAGGCACACATAGGTACCATTTTCTGTGAGGGCACTGCGTTATCAAATTGTAACACAAAGAGACCTGCCAATTATGTGTAACTCTAATTTCAATTTAACAAAAAAAAAAAAAAAAGGAAGAAGATTAGGAAAGGACATCAATGGCTCAGAAATGTAGAGGAAATAAGCTACAAGGCCTGCCTCATGGTGCAGTGGTTAAGCTCTGTCCACTGGGGACTGGATCCCAAGTGACTGATGACAGTTCAAACCCCACCCTTGTGGCTTGAAAGATATACCCAGGGAAGGGTGGAGCTTCAGGAAAAAAGTTGTGATGTGACTATGCCCCATTTGGGGGTGCTTTCTCTTTCTCCCTCTCTCCATCTCTCTCTCTCTCCATCTCTCTCTCTCTCACTCTGTCTCTCTCTGATTAGCATATGCATGCTCTGGCAATTAAAATAAAATAAAGGAAGTAAGCAATAGAGGCAGGATTTGAACCCAGGTGTAATTGACTGAGAGATTCAAGTATAAATCATCAATTAAAATGAGATAATCAGGGACCATCAGTTGGTGTAATGGCTATGTCACAGGACTCCCATGTAGTAAACCACAGTTCAAGTCCCGGACCTGGTGGCTTAAACTCATGCTGGGTGAGTGTGCATGCATGTCCAAGATCCCAAGAGGAGAATGGAGAAGAAGGGATTGTGGTGTGGCCATCTTCCCTGGGTGGTGATTTCTTGCTTTCTCTCTGTCTCCCTTGGTCTTTCTGGTGAGCACACATGCCCTGTAGCAAAAACCTCTCAAAAAAAAAAATCAGAAAATAAAATGAGATAAGAATTACACAGAGGGACAAGAAATATATTAGAAAAAGAAAGCCGAGAATAAACATAAAACCTTTAACTCTAGCTGGAGCATACTAAGAGATCTCTCTTCACAAAAACGGCATTTGAATTGAGTTGTAAAGAAATAAAATATGTCAACTGAAGAAATGCATTTGGACTAAAGGAATACTATAAGCAAAAAGAGAAATGAGAGTATTTGCAAGGTACATTTATGATCAGATGACATGGCAGTAAGGTATAAGATAGTCCTGAAGCCTGAAACAAAATGGCTTAAAATATCATGTGAAGGAGTTTGAGTTTTACTCTGCATGGATCTGATTTTGAGTGGGCAGTGGTATGACAACATGACTATGTTTGTATTAGAAACATATTTTTGATCTAATGTATAAAATGATTTCAATGGATGCCAAAAGACAGTTGAGAATTACTTTAATAGTCAAAGAGAACAATAAAAGTATCTTTGGGGGGACCAGCAGGTGATATAATGGTTACATCACTGGACTCTCACAAAGTTAACCACAGTTTGGGTCCCAGACCCAGCAGCTTAAAACCCACGCTGGGCATGTGTGCATGAGTGCCCAAGATCCCGAGAGGAAAATGGAGAAGGGATTGTGGTGTGGCCATCTCCCCAGGGGGGTGGGGGGTGATTTCTTACTTTCTGTCTCTCCATCTCTCTGTCTGTCCAGCGAGCCCACATGCCCTATAGCAAAAACCTCTCTAAGAAAAAAGAAAAGAGAAAGAAAAAAGAAAGAAAGCAAGAAAGAAAGAAAGAAAAGAATCTTTGGGAAATGGTGCTTTAGGTAAAATAAAAAGATACAGGAGGAGATATATGACATATCATAAAAGAGACATTTAACGGAGTTTGGTTTACCACCATATACAGAAGAGTAAGAGGTGATAATGACTTCCCCATCATTACAATGGAACTGGGGCCATTAAGGGCTATAAGAAATAGCAAGAGAAGAATCTATTGATATTTTAAGATTAAAATGTTGTATGTGTTGTTTTGAATATTTTTAATTTACAAGGTGTTCATGGCCATTATCTGTGGAAGCATCCTACCAGCTGCTACTAATAAAATCAAGATGAAATACCGAGAGGGGGAACAATGTCTGGGGACATAATGACAATGACCTAAGAAAGAGCTGCTTAGAACTTTGCTCTCATAATTTCCCAGCCAATTACCTATTATTAGCATATTTCGGTTTAGTAAACAGAAATAATATTTACTCTATAATGGTTTACCTACTCACTTTCAATATTATTTTGAAATGCATATTTTAGTTTAAGAGAGGAATCGTAATTTGTGAATGAATCTTTTCATTTTTGAAGAGGATTAACCTGTAAAGGTTGCAGACTACATTTTTTTTTTTAAATCACATCAGGTCCAGAAAAAGAGCATATATAAGCATTAGGTATCTAAAACAAAAGAGTAGGCAGCATACAAGTCAGAACTCTTTTTTTTCAACAGAAAAGAACCAAGTCACGTGAACGGAAAATCCAATATGCATCATCATATTCAAACTTATATATCTTGAATGCCAGGTCTCTAAAGCAAATGAGGGCTTTACAAAATATAGAAAGTAACAATTGTTTCCAAAAGTCATGATATAAAATGATCCCAAAGTGCTTAAATCTAAATATTGAGTCACAGTTTGGAAATTGGTAACAAGTTCTTCAATGTAGAGGTGTGGATCCATAGCCATAGACTCTAATCCCAAATATAAAGGGCATATAGTAGCTATAATCATGTGTTTAGCTATTGTTCTTGTTCTCTAATGTCCCACATACAGTAATATACATTCTCCATAACAACAACAGAAAATTCTACAATCTAGAGAAATCAAATCAATCGTCTTTGCTGTTATGATGCTACCTGATATTGCGGTACTGTATCAAATAGTTTCCTACTTATTAAGCAACAAACCTAAGAAAGTCCTGAAATACACTAAATAATACACTTATTAAACAAAATATCAAATACCATAATGATAGGAGAAAAAGAGGCAAAATATCTAGACTCTTTAGCAATAATATTTAGAGTCCAGTGTACCCAATAAGCACTCAGAGAATTTCATTCATTTATCAATAGGTGGGGTTGGGAATGGAGGGTGCAAGAGACTGGGGAGTTATCATGGATGGGGAATGTGGTTTCTTTTTTCTTTTTCCTTTTTATTGTCATGCATGCATCCACCAGAGAGAAAGAGAGAAAGCACTCCGCATTGGAGCACGGTCATGTCACAACTCTTTTTCCTCTATAACTCCACGTGACCAGGATTTGGGGCACACATGTACATGAGTCAGGCATGTTTTCAGGCTGCCAGGGCCAGGATTGGAACCATGACCAGCCATGTGGCATTTAGCTCTCAATGCACAGTGCGTCACCAGTATGCTACAGAGCAGACTTGGGATGGGTTTTCTTCCCAGATGATGCAAAAAATTATAAAATAGATTATGGTGATGCTTGCACAATTTCGTGAATATAATAAAAAACATACTGTACCTATAGGTAGGTGAATCCTGTGCTATATGGACTTTATTTCAATAGCGCAACTTTTTCTTTCTTTTTTTTTTTTTCTTTTAAGAGAAATTTTTGCTATAGGGCATGTGTACTTGTCAGAGAGTTAGAGATAGAGAAATAGAAACTTAGAAATCACCCCCCAGGGGAGATGGCTACACCACAATCCCTTCTCCTTCATACTCCTCTCAGGATTATGGGCATGCACACACACATACTTGGCGCAATAATACAATTTTTGTATAAGTGTCAAAGGGCATGTGCACTTACTAGAGAAATAGGGAGAGGTAGAAAACATTCTCAGTAAGGTGTGGTCATGTTGCAAGCCCTTCTCCATCTCTCCATCCTGTCAAGATTTGGGGCACACATGTCAAGTGTTTTCCAAGCTACCAAGGTCAAGATTTGAACCACAATAGAGTATGTGGAATTTGATTTATTAATCACTAGGCTACAGGACTTGTGTAACAATTTTTTTTAAAGTAATCAATAAAATTACACTGAAAAAGTTAAATACAAAGTTTGGAACATTTTCTATTCACTTCTAACAAAGGTTATCACCTTCATTTTAATTTAAATTTTAAATGTAGTCATAAGGCCCACAATAGCTAAGTCATAAAATAAAATTGAAAGATCTCTCTAGCCAGAGAAATAGATAAAAGAAAGAGATAGAGAAATTAATAGATTGTTGAAGATAGATATAGATATACATAATTAGAGCTACAATCTAAATGTTCAGATGCTATTAAAAGTAAGGAGATTAATTATGAGTTTCCTTAAATTCAGACATCACACAAAACTAGCAGTGGACTTAGGAACCAGCAGTTAGTGTAATGGCTATGTTGCTGGACTCCCACGTAGTCGACCACAGTTCGCATCACGGACCCGGTGGCTTAAAACTCACACTAGGGGCGTGTGCGTGCGTGTGTGCCCAAGATCCCGAGAGGAAAATGGAGGAGAAGGAATTGCGGTGTGGCCATCCCCCCTGTGGGCGTGATTTCTCACTTTCTGTCTCTCTGTCTCTCTCTGTCTGGCGAGCGCACGCACCCTAGAGCAGAAACCTCTCAAAAAAAAAAAAAAAGTAGCAGGGGACTTTAGGATGGCATCAACAAATACGCCTAATGTCATAAGGCCCACAATAGCTAAGTCATAAAATAAAATTGAAAGATCTCTCTAGCCAGAGAAATAGATAAAAGAAAGAGATAGAGAAATTAATAGATTGTTGAAGATAGATATAGATATACATAATTAGAGCTACAATCTAAATGTTCAGATGCTATTAAAAGTAAGGAGATTAATTATGAGTTTCCTTAAATTCAGACATCACACAAAACTAGCAGTGGACTTAGGAACCAGCAGTTAGTGTAATGGCTATGTTGCTGGACTCCCACGTAGTCGACCACAGTTCGCATCACGGACCCGGTGGCTTAAAACTCACACTAGGGGCGTGTGCGTGCGTGTGTGCCCAAGATCCCGAGAGGAAAATGGAGGAGAAGGAATTGCGGTGTGGCCATCCCCCCTGTGGGCGTGATTTCTCACTTTCTGTCTCTCTGTCTCTCTCTGTCTGGCGAGCGCACGCACCCTAGACAAAAAACCCCCAAAAAAAAAAAAAAAAGTAGCAGTGGACTTTAGGATGGCATCAACAAATAAGCCTAATGTAGGTTGACGAATGAACCCGCTCACGGGTGCGTAGTGGAGGTGATAGAGCTGTCATCAAATTTTCAAAGAAGTCTGGGCTTCTAAAATTACAAAGGACTGAGACCAGCAGTTGGTGTAATGGCTATGTTGCTGGACTTCCACGTAGTAGACAGCAGATTGAGTCCCAGACCAAGTGGCTTGAATTCATGCCAGGTGCGTGTGTGTGTGTGTGCAAAGGGACATTGCTGGCGAAAACAAATCCATTGCTTGGTCCAAAACAAACCAATCTGAGCTGTCAGAAGGAATCACTGGGGATTAAAAAAAAGGGGGGGGGGGATAAGCAGTTAACATAATGACTATGTTGCCGGACTCCCATGTATGTAGTCGAACACACTTTGAATCCCAACCCAGCGGCTTAAACTCACGCTGGGCATGTGTGCATGCCCAAGATCCTGAGAGGAGAATGGAGGAGAAGGGATTGCAGCATGGCCATCCCCCCACGGGGTGATTTCTCGCTTTCTGTCTCTCTGTCTCTCTCTGTCTTTCTGGCGAGCACAGGAGCCCTATAGCCAAAAAATAAATCTCTCCAAAAAAAAAAAAAAAAAAGAAAAAGAAAAACTAATGGAAATATGTGTAATGGGAAAACTATGAATGAATTTCAGAAACTTTTTGTATCAAAATAAATTCATACTTTAATTGTAAAAAAAAAGTATATGAATAAAGTATCATTTTTTTTAAAAAAAAGACCATAACAAAACAAAACAAAATCAACAAATAAAACAGTAGAGGGGGATGTTCACCACGTGAATTACCATGAAACAATTTAGCCTCAACGGTTTTGCTAAGTGTGGTCCTTAGCTAGCATCACAGACATCCTCCAAAGACATGCTACGAACAGGATTCAGAGGCCATCTCCGACCTGTAAGATGTGACTCAGCTTCTTAACAGAACGCTCCCTGTCTCCCTGGGTGTATTTGCACATTAGAGTTTGAGAAGCACTGCACTAACCAGTTTTGTATGGCTCAGAAGTTTGAATGTCCTAATGTTTTGAAGTGTTAGAAGAAGAGGAGGAAGAGACAAAAGAGACGTAAGAAGAAGAAAAAGAAGGGGGGTAAAGGAAAAGGAGGAAGAAGAGTGGAAGAATGGAAAGGGAGAGGAAAGAAGGAGACCTTACGTGACCTGCAAAGATTGAAATATTTATTATCTGGTCTTACAGAAAGTTTACGGACTCTGCTCTAGAATACCTGCCCGCTTATCATTTTTCATTATTAACTTCATTTTTATTAATAGTTCTTTTATATGGGACCACAAAACTCTTTTTATATTTTAGATAAAAAATATTTTGATGGCAATATTGATTATATAAGGAAAAATATTTATAATCCCCACATTAACAGAGAGAAAAACAATGTGCCAGAATAACTATCTACCATTTCAACTTCGTTTTGCATCTAATATCAAGTCTGACATTTTTAATTAATTGCAGTTATTAATTGGGCAGTCAGGTTTTAATTAAAAACATCTTATTCTATGTTCCTTAGATATATAAGAAAATGATATTAGAAATTAAACAGAGTTTCCTAAAGATGAATATCTGGATATATATATATTTTTTTTTTTCCATAGAGTATGTGCGTTCACTCGAGAGAGAGGGAGACAGTGAGACAGAAAGTGAGAAATCCCCCCTCTTTCTCCTGGGAGTTGGCCACCCCACAATCCCTTCTCCATTTTCCTCCTGACATTCTGCGCATGAAAATGTTTATTTTTTTACTAAGAAAATAAGCTGTGAGAAAGTTTTGTGATTTTTACACCTTTGAATAGCTTGTAGAGGCAATCTTAAAACTAAAGATCTCTAATTCAATATGGAAAAATATACATATAATTTTTTTCATGAATTTGCATGTCATCATTGCCCAGGGACCATGTGAATATTTTCAGTATTGTTCCAATTTTAGTATAGGTGCTACCAAAGAGAACAGTGAGTATTTCTTTAAACTCAGATTCCTGGTCAACACAGTGAAAAGAATGCATAAAAATTATTAGTGGAAGGGTCTAAGAAGCTGCGTCTTCAGCACATTTATCAGAAGATGATCACGCACTTAGGCCTGGCTAGATGGATGCATTTCACAACTTCACATCAGTCAGTCGAATGCAGATGCGTCTCTGAACAGTGTTCAGAGCACCCACATTTACATAATGGATTATTTCTGCTTCTCAAAGACTCTCAAACAATGATTTTGTAATGGCTTTTGGTAAAACATTTCATTTTTTAAAAGTTGAGTTGTTGATTAGCTCTTTGAATCTTTTGAAGGTGATATATATTCATAATTCTGAGATATGGTTTGATGAAGCTTTATTTAGTCCATAGCCACTCAGTCGCAGCAAGCGCCACGGAACTTTTGTTTTTCGGAAGCGATTTCAGCCACAGGATGTAGTAAGGAAGAATAAAACACCGAGCAGGGCACTTGTTGATTTCATGTCTGGTGTGTCAGAGTGAAACGCTCCTGCCTCACTGTTCAGTCACAGTCTACTATTGCCCCACATCAAGCTTCATTCTTCATGCACAAAGTAGATAGCCCTATGGATAAGTGTCCTCCTGCCACACGTCTACCAATGCATTTCAAATTTTTCTTCATTTTTCTGAAGACTTTCTCTCTTTCTCTTTCTCTGATCAAATTTTCAAAAAAATAATATTGATGAATAAAATCAAATTAAATAATTTTAAAAGAATGTATGTAACAGTGTGCACTAGTTCAGAACTGTTTGCTTTAACAAATACTTGTCCCCCAAATCAGCACATTAAAATTAATCTCTCAGGGCTGGCAGGTGGTGTAGTGGTTAAGGCGCGAGACTCCCACAGGCCAACTGCAGTTTCAGTCCTGAACCTGGCAGCATTCTCTCTCTCTCTCTCTTTCACTGTCTGTCTCTCTCTGGTGAGTGCATGTGCTCTAGCAAATTAAAGTAATAATGAAAATAATAATAAATAAAATTAAATAATTCTTAGAACAATGAATCTATGATTACCCCTATTCTGAATTGGAGTAATCAGAGACACCTCTGACATTATCCCCAGCCCAGTTTGAGAGGCAGAATAGCTCCAGATGAGAAGGTGAGGACTGCCTGACACATCACTGCAGGAGGAGGCAGTGTGGCAGAAATAAAGGATACAGGTTACTAGCCAGCTAATATTTATGCCTCACTTGTGCCAGGTGTAAGTCAGGACACCCATGCATCGTCAGTCAGTTTAGGATATTAAAAGATTGTGTACAAGGAAGTCACCAGGACAGGTAGTATACATTTAATATATCTTATATTTTTGTCTTCTGGAAGCCATTATAAATATTAGTCACGAAATCTAACCTATACGACTCTAATCACATGGACCAAAGTTTCCCTTTTGAGAGAATCATTTCCATTTTAATGGTTTTTTTTATTTTATTTCAAGTTCTTTTATACATGCAATCACATTATTTAGCTTGCAAAGTGAATATTTTCTTTAATTTTACTTCAATTTTTAAAAAAATTTCATCATACTTTAATGTTTTGCTGCTTGATACATTTTTGCTAGGCCAAGCTGACAGCTTTATACTAGATTTCAAAAAAATTAAAGTTGCAACTAATTTATCTTTTGTCAGAATAAGCCTATTTAAAATTTCTTTCATTGAGGAAAAACGTCTCAGTGCCACTGCAAGTGCTGCCCACATTGATTAGTGAACCAAGGTAACCTGTAATGAACTGGAATCCACACATCACTCCCTCTCCTCACCATGACTGTCCTTACAACTTTTCTATCCTTGGTTTTTGTGCCGACTACATTTCAGTGTATGCCCCTTCTGGGGAAAGAGGGAACAGAGGAGGACTCTGAGATGCAGAGAGAGTAAAGGTAGATGTCAGAACCTATGTGGGGAGGGGGCAGCAAAGAACAGGGTTAGGTGAGAAAAGATTAACAGACATGAGAATGCGTGTAAAAAGGCAGAGTGAGCTGTGGAACAGGGTACCACAACAAAGTATAAACTGTCATTGCCAACTCAATATCAATTTTCAAAAAAAAAGAAAGAATACTAGTAGAACTGTTATCAAATGCACCCAATATAACATAATGTTCAATGTTGAATAACATGTCTATACCATTGATTTCATTGTTATGTACTAACTGCATGCTTTGAAAAACCATAGAGTACCCCACCAGGTATACAATCCTTACTTGTGAACCAGAAATCGCCATAACAAATTATTTCACCAGCAAATAAATAAACATTTTAAACTTCAAGAAAGGAAAAGGAAAGAGCTATGAGATAACTTTTAATCCTTATCTTACACAGTTCCAATCCTAATACTGAAAGACACAATCCCAAATCTTAAATGTTGAAATGCTGAAAGATCAAAATCCCTAAAGTCTAAACTCTTTAACATCCAAAAATCTCAAAAATCATAATCCAAATATATAAATCATGATTGTTGAAATCTTGAAGGCCAAAATCTAAAAAACACATTTCTCACTGAAAAAAAAAAAAAAGGCTATGTAAGAGGGGTATAAAACTGAATTCTGGAGAGAGATGTGGGGTCTTCTTTTCTTCTTCCTGCTCCTCCTTCCCCCTTCCATTCTTCCTCTCCCCTTCACCTCTTCACCCTCTTTACACA
>NW_006159884.1:2519477-2560034 GCF_000334495.1 Tupaia belangeri chinensis | reverse complement strand
CTTCTGTTTAGGTTTTCCCATACTATTTTAAATTGTCAACATTATGATTTCTACAATTCACTATGCTATGTAGTTTACCTTGACATTATATTTTTTTAAATAATTATTTTATTCAACTTTATTTATTTATTTATTTTAACTTAACCAGAGAGAGATAAAGTGAGAGAGAGAAAGAAAAGTGAGAAAGCAAGCTGCCAGATCTGGGACTTGAACCACAGCCAGCTATGTGGGAGTCCTACACCCTTATCCACCACACTACCTGCCAGCCCCAACATTATTTTTAATACTAGAGATATTATTTGTTTAAAACTTTTAGAGAGTTTTAATTGGTTTGATGTATTTTTTTCAAATTGGACTCTACAAAAGTGCATTATTAGACACTCACTGAGTGTAAGGACTGCATACATGTAAAATTTTTTAAACTTCTGTAGTAAAGGAAGATATGTCCTTTTTATGAATCCCCATTTTTGAAAGATAACATTTTATCAATCTTGGCTTTTTGGACCACTACACATGTGGCGGTGAACCATCACTATTTTTGAAAGGTCTCATAAAGAGACTGAGACGCTTTATCACTGTATTTCTGATGAACAAAGTTTATTATAAGGCTAGGTGCACACAATTACCAACCGCAGGACATCTCTTTCACTATGATCTATTTCTATATGAATACACTTCCTCTACTCATATCGCTTATATCATATCTGTGTGAATGCTAATAAACCTGAGTGTTTATGCTTGCAAAAATGGGTATCCTGGCCTATTTCGCTGTGTAAAGTGGCCTATGAAGTGTGCTTCTGTGGTTTTTTTTTTTTTTGAAGAGGTTTTTGCTATAGAGTGTATGTACTCACCAGAAAGACAGAGAGACAGAAAGCGAGAAATCACCCCCCAGGAGGGATGGCCACGCTGCAACCCCTTCTCCTCCATTCTCCTCTCAGGATCTTGGGCATGCACACACACGTGCCTGGCATGAGTTCATGCTGTCGCATCAGGGACTCAAACCACGGTCAACTACATGGGAGTCCAGTGACATATCCATTACACCAACTGCTGGTCCCATGTGCTGTTGTGTTTTTATGTGTCCCAAATAAACCCCATTTCAACAGTGTAAATAGGATTAAACTATTTTAAATGTTTTTAAATGTCTTTTAAAATATTTTGTAATTGTTTTCTTTCAGAATTATACTTTGGCGATTTTGATCTTTCAAGATTAGAGTGCTTAGAATTAGTGTCTTTCAACATTATTGCCTAAACCCTCTCCTATGATGTAAAAATACATAGTGATACGGTCACAAATTTGAAAAACACAAGTATTGTTTTATGCATTTGAACCTTAGTAAAGTCTCTCAGGAGATTTTATATAAACTGCCAATGGCCTAAACAAATTTAAAAGATTTTCATTTCTCTGGAAAAACAGTGGTGCCATGTTAATAAAAATAAGTTTAAATTAGAAATTACACCAAAATTGAGACCTAGAAATATCCACTCTTATCAAATTTCAACATGGCTTCTCAATGTCCTAAAATTAAATGGCTCTGTGTATAAAGGGAGGTAACAAGGGAAAACGAGATTTCTTGTCCAATTTACCAGGCAGCTTGATTCTGAAAGTTTCCAGTTGTGCAATGTGGAATTTAATAGCATCCCATTACCTAGTTTTCCAGGTCCAACAGAAGACTGAGATGCTAGACATTCTTAGTTATATCATAACCTTAAGAAATTTCCTAAGGTTTGTTATGAAATTATTTCTTATCCCCAAATTGAGGCAACTGGGACAATAAATTGTTACAAATGCATAGTTTTATAAAATGATCTCACTCTTAGTGACTGTCATCAAAATGATACCTTAAAGGGACCAGCAGTTAGCAAAATGGCTATATGGCTGGACTCCCATGCAGTTGACCACAGTTCCAGTCCCGGACCCAGTGGCTTAAACTCACGCCGGGCATGTGTGCGTGCATGCCTGAGATCCCAAGAGGAGAATGGAAGAGAAGGGATTGCGTCGTGGCCATCCCCCCTGGGGGGGTGATTTCTTGTTTTATGTTTCTCTGTCTCTCTCTGTCTTTCTGGTGAGTGCATGCGCCCTATAGCAACCCCCCCCCAAAAAAAAAAAAACAGATACCTTAATAAACATAACTAAAGAAGAGTATAAGGGATTGCAATTTAAACTTATGAATATAAAATGAATTTTTTACAATGTATACTTTATTATAGATTAGAAAGATCGGCCCTTGGAGGTCTTGTGTGTGTTATCAAAAGCAGTGAATATCAATATGATTTCTCAGAGAGTCCTCCAAAATTTAACAATGCTTTAGAAGATTTTAAAAAGTAAAGAGCTTTTGTAATACTTGAATTTTTTTCAACTTCTATAAACTTAAATTCACATTGTCAATAAGTGACTCAATGCATCATTTGAAATAAGGACTAACTTACAATCTATGGAGAGTTACCTTAAAAGTAAGCCATTCATTCATTATTTAAAATACAACTGTTACTAAAGCTCTTCAAAATTACCTTCCTTATTCAGAGTGAAAGTAACAGTGACATGTTCATGAAACTTCCTATCTGGATTTTGCGGTTGTATTCCACGCCTTTATTATCTACTCTTAATGGAAATGGCTTGAAAACATTAAAAGTAGAGCACATTTTCTTTCCATTTCTTTTCTGTATCAACCCATATTATTTAGTGCCTTCATCAGAAAAATTGTAATGATGTTTTACAAACATTACATTTTCTGGTTGCCCACATGCAAAATACTAAGCCACTGGGCGTGCTCGAGCGGGTGGCAACAGTGACAGATAGCCCACCAGCTTTCAATGGGAAAGTGTAACTAGTAAGTTACTGAGTGAGTCCATTGCTGCAATTGAATCCAAATGGACACATGAGAACATCTAAATAGCATTGATGAGAAATGTTGAAACCACTCATCAGAAAGTTTTTCAGAAAACTTTAAAGGGTGATAATCCCACTGAGAAATAAATTAATTTCCTACTTTATAAATTCATTTTCCAACAGTTCAGTAAGGAGCCAATGTACTAACCTGAACATTCATCCAATACTATTTCAAATCAATTTGCTACATCTTACATGGTTGAAGGCCTCCTTTAAAGAGTGATTTGCCACCAAATCAGAGGTTTCCATGGGTTATGCAGATTTGCCTGACAATGACAAAAACAATCCCTTTTCCAGGAAAGATATCTTTGAAATTTAGCTTCTTATTATCATATTTATAACATCTTGATGTGGTTTAAAATTGCATTTGGCTTTACAAAAGGTGATGCAATGAAACATTCTTCAAACCCATTAAATTGTTTAATAATGTTTAATTTTCTAAAGCCATTGACATTTATTTGGTGAAGACTATATGAACAAGTCTCTTTAAAAAAGCATTCTATTTATTTAAACTCCTAATGGAGAATCACATTTTAGTCTCTAGTCTATTTATTAGGCAATGTTCTGAAAATTCTGTAGCAGTAGTGTTCATCTTAGTAACTATCAATGCCAAAACCTCGAGTGGTAGTACCTAGAAAACATCATTTCCATAAAATGGACATTTTACACATGCGTACAGCTGTGTTAAATATTTTCAGTAAGTTTGCCTAGAACTCTAAATATATTATTCTCTAACATTCATTGTTTTATTAAAGTTAAATTGAGATTCAGCGAGTCTAGTTAAAACTACAGACTTTTTATTTTTTACTATTTAGTATATGCTAAGGATTTTAAAAAGACAGAATTGAAAATATTAATAAAACAAGACAGTTCCTTAAAAGAATAATAACTAAATCATTACCCCAAAGATTATAACTATCATGAGTCAATTGCCTTTGCTGTGTCATGTCCACATGGTGCATGCAGTGACTTAATTTAGGATTGGTCAGTTTCTATTAATATTCGACTATCGAGAAAGTTAATGTAACATGTGAATCTCATTGCATTACTCCACTGACTTTTAAAAAATGTAGTTCTTAAGCTATGGGTTGGCTTATATGAAGTAGAGATAAGGGAGGATTATATGCAAAGATTTTTAGAAAATTATACGGTATATCTTTGGCAGGTTATATAGATTTTTCATACTTGAAATTGTTCTTATTTAAATATTAGATCAGTGTATAAACTCAGGCACATTTCTTACCCTCTCCACATTTCAAGTTCCTTATTTGTAATATAAACATCATAGCATTACCAACCCAATAACATTACTGGCAAGAAAGAATGAAATTTTCTATTCATTATTCTCTATTTGCACGTAATAGGCACCAAGTATAAGGTCACTATTGTTATTACTATTATTATTATATATAATCCTTTTATTAGCATGAGCTCTAATTATTATTATACCTACGGGAGTCTGTGACGCCCATAAAGTCAATGAACTGCCATTCTATAATATACGGTCCTTACCATGCAATAGTGGGTCATCCAAAATACAACGGTTCCCTGTCTCTACTCTAATTGTCTGTTGCTGACTGTTCCTGCCTGCCAAACTGAAGGTCATTCTGAATAACATATGTTACCTATAGTTCCCTGAAGGGTCCCTGTTTTTCATAGCTCTGCACCTTAGTCAACTTTGCCTTATGTTGTGATAACTTCTAAGGATGAGAATATTAGGTGCTCAATCAATTTGTTATATAAGTACATGAACTAACATACTACTTGTGTCATTCTCTCAATGGAGAAATAGGTAGCTAGATTTTAAACAAAAAGCTCAATAACAACTAAAGAGCTTCCACTGCAGATCGTGAGAAAGTAGTCATACAGGATTTAGTGTTGGGCATTACTGTCTAACTATGCTGAATAAATGATTTGTAAATTACAGTTATTGAAATGTAAGCAGAGATTGCTGCTTAATAACTCTTTGTGAACCTCTAAACCATTTTATTAAAGTAGATAAGAACACTGACGATTCTGCATTATGAAAATCTTGAAACCACTGCATGACTAATACACAGAAAGCATCTATGTTTTTGGAATGCTTTGCCGTTACAAGTTTAGAGAGAATTAGTGATATAAAAATAAGTTCACTGAAGGCATAGTAGCATGACTGAAACAACGTAACAGAAACAGGAATGTGATCAGAACACAGTCTGAAGGTAACTCCTACCAATAGTTTCAAGGGATGGTCAAAACAGAATTATTTTGTACCTTTCAAAGCAACGTATGTTTCCTTGAAGTCTCTAAATTAGTTTTATGACATTATTAAACATAGTTAGACCTCTTACAGTAAAAAAATCCAGGTCAAAGATAAGTATAGAAATCCCAAAGAAGAAAAGATTTTTCTCTTGGATGGTGGAAACAGCCATTCTCTATTTAGTGCCCTTTATAGTGTCCAGTGGCTTGTTGGAATTCTCTCCTGAAGCTTGCACCTTGAGCGCCAAGGGGGTTTGTAAAGATAGCTGAATACAGCTTGTACTCACTGCTTTGTCTTTGACTATCACGCTCAGAATGAATAGGTTTTCACCGTTGACCAAACTGAAAGCAGGCTATGGTATCACATTTCCGTGGAGGTATCTGCAGGATACACACCTAAATGCACTTGTACTTCATGCAGGAGTGTAATTAAACTCTTTTCTCCACCAAAAACACCCTAGTCAAGATTCATGATACAAAATAGGTTGGGAAAGGGCCATGTGTTATGATCTGCAAATAACTTGGAATAAAATCTTCTTGATTATATGGGAGCCTGCAGAAAAACTGTGGCTTTCCATTCTGCCCTCACTTTATTCAGTGTAGTAAAATGGTAAATATAAATTTAAGTTAATTTTCTTAAGAGAAATATTTTCTCCAGGATTTGTTTCGTTTTTATTTCTTTGTTTATTTTTGGTAAAACCCTATTTTTTAAGCATGTATAAGGCTCTGAACATTAAAGTTACTTTAATTAGGTAAAGAACAAAAGGTACCTTGATTGTCAGAATATTTTTATTTAAGACTTTACCTTCTTTTCATGTATGTCCAGTTATGCTATCTACTGATGTCTTTTTTAAGTGAGGGATTTAATAACACTTTAAATTTTCTTTTAAGAGAAGTCTTCAGTTTCAGAGCAAAATGACCACCAGATAGCATCGCTGCTACAACAAAGACACTCAGTGTAGTTTTCAGTTCAAAGATTCTGTGTGCATAGAAAAGAGAGTTTATTTTTCTGCTGAGTGGAGAAAAGCAGCAAATGGGAGTGCTATAAATGCTTTAAAATGATCTTTTTCTGCTTGAATTATGTTTCACTAAAATATATGGACTCAATTCCTTGAGTCTCTCAAGAAAACATCTGCAGCTTCTAGAAAACTTATAAAGAATGTTATTTTCTACCAAGCCCATTTACTTTCAAGCCTTATCAGATGAGGGAATCAAATGAAAGCGATCAGCCCAGGTTTTCGAGGTTATTACCACGTGGACATGGAATTAACCTCCATCCAGCCACCCTCAAAATGCAATGCCTTCTTGTCACAAAGCAAAAGGGGTGAAACACAGAATTACTCTGGATTATGCTGAAAGGAAGGAAAATGCTGACAGGTGAGGGAATATAAATGTAACGGTGTTACAGTGACTGTGGAAGACAGGAAAAACAGTAGCCTGGGATAGGGTGCACTTTTTAAATGTGGAAGCTGCTTTTACAGTCAAGTGTTCGATACATCAAACTCAGACAAGCTGGGTTTTGTAAACAAGCGGGGACCAGAAATCAGAAAGAAAATGAAAAGTGTGCAAATTGTAAAAGAATATAATGAAATTTCCTTCGTATCCTATGTAGGAGTCATGCTTTCAAAAGAGGCAATAACTATTTCGTTTGTAAGAGACACACCTATTGCTGTTGATAATTTTTTTAAAAAAGAGGAACACTGAAATTTATAACTGATTTTGTTATCAATTTTCATCATAATGAAACAAAAAAACCCTTTGAGTTATGTGTAAACCATTGAACTAGAAATGTGAATGAAGTCTAATATCTGACACAGTTAACACCTCCCAAGGTGTGTGTATTTTAGACCTCTGCTCTTCTCCTCAACACTTTCCACACAGAACTCATTCCCACTTACTGTGTCAAGTTTTGTCGCAAGACAACCACTAAATCTCAAGTTTAGTGTTTCCAGTGAGAGAGAGCTCTAGGTTTAGTTCAGGTACCCACTTGAATGCCTAGTCTTTACCTCAAACTCTATGTACCTCTCCTTGTCCCATATGTCATCTTCTCTCGTCCCGACAACTTCTCCATTTTTCCTCAGGTTCTTAATTCTCAAAATTTCTAGTGTGCCGTGGGTTCTTTCTTCTGTCTCCAGGTTTATCTCTCTGTGTCAGTTTCATAAGCCTTATCTCTCTCTAGTCTCAATTTTAACTATTATTCCCTAAAGCCTAATTTCTCCCTTTCCCATATGTTCTTTCTTTTCCCTCATCATTCCATTCCTAGAAAAATACTTAAGCATGTTAGAGCCATACATGTAGATCTTCTTTAAATAAAGAAGGCTGGTTAGGCAAATCTCAAACTTTTCATGGAGCAATGTAAATTCTTCTCACTCTGTTGGCCAAAAGAAATCCCATTTATTCAGCCAGCTGAAGTACAAATTGGCCAGGATTAAGCAAATTGCCTTGTGAGTCTTATAATGAAGAACACAACTTTGAATTACCATGCCAAACCTCACCATTTATAATATTTGGATGGCATTTACTCATGCTTCCATGATGTCTCTGTAACACGGACTTACAGTCAAAAGTGCCAGAAGATCACTTAATTGTGGTAAAACCTGCTGTGTTTCCCCTTGTCTGAGTATACTGCAAGATTGAAAAAAAATATATTGACTATAGGGGGAAGAACTAGATGCAGAACTCTCCATTTCTTTGAGGTAGTTTGTGCCTGATCTATTTATCTAATCAGGTCTGTGGGTCAATTGCCTTAGATGTGAACCCTGAAATGATGATGCAGACTTTGATAAAATCTGGCTGATTTTTAAAAATTTGGTTTATGAGTATATTTAAATATAAAATAAAGAAATATTATTGTATCAGAACCTTAATTTATTCTCTGAACATTCTTAGTGAGATCATTACAAAAAAAAGGAGAAAAAAAAATCGGAGTATAGTGACATCAATGTAGTTAACTCATAATCACCAGTGTCAGTATTTATAGGTCTAGTAGGTGGATTTGAGCTTGAATGCATAAAAACATTGAAACATATTTCTCATTCAAAATACATCAATTGTCTAAAGTCTATCAACAATTGGGAAATGATAAGATTGCATCTCTGTTGTTATTAATGTACAACAAAGTGGTTTCTTTAATTACCCTCATTGGGGTTCAAAAAGGTATTAAACACCCAATGATCAGTCACAGAAACAAAAGCATGAATAAGAGTGAAACCTATGATGACTTTGCCAGGCTCAATAAGCACCACCTCGATGTACTGATGTTTCCTAATGAAGTCAACCACCACCAATTAGGCAACCGACAATTAGGTTGGAAATTAAAATGTCAAAACAGGAACAAGGGACTGACCCCTGAATACTAAATTATTTTCAAGTGGTATTTAATCACTCTCACAATAGCAAATAACATTTTAGTTATTTTTCTTTACTACAGTGAGTAATTCTGTAAAACTTTACACTTTGTAGGCTTATATTTTAGCATTTTTTCCTCTCTCTCCTAACTTTTGCTGGAAACTAGCTAGATACATTTTTTTTTAACATGAGCAACATAGATCAATGAGTACACAATTGGAAATGTGGACCACATAATGTGTTTAAATAAAGGTCTAAGCACTTAATATGCATAGATTCTGGAATTAGAGAGACCTCAGGTTTAGTCCCGGCTCCTGGAGATCAGGTTATTTCTGAAGTAGAAGATACAGAGATTTTAAAAGCATCTAATTCTTTAGCCAATATTAAGAGTGATTATAAAACTATTCAAGTATTGGAATCTGGTGAGGATGCAGGAGAAGCCAAGGGCAGCCTGGGTAAGGAGTGGAGACCTATATCTATTTATATCTCTATATCTATATTTATCCATTTATGTGTGTGTATTTATATCTATACATCTCTATATATGCATACATACAGTGAACCTACCTATACATACACATACATACAATATGTACATTCCCATGCTAACTAAGCACATAGCTTATAGAATTTTTCTCAATAAACCAAAAATTTTACAACACTTAATATACTTTTGCGTAAGTCACTGCTTTCCTTCACATAACAAAAATAGAAATTCTTCCTGCTCAAGCACTGGCAAGCAGCCCATGTTTGCTGTGCCATGATTATTTCTGAATGACTTGGCACAACCGTTAATGATATGCTTCTTGCATCACAGGATCTGATGTTCCATTTTTGCTCATATCATCACTTTAGTCTCCAGAAGTTGTAGTTGCCTAATTATTATTAATACACAGGGGCATTTCTGCATGGCTGTCCTTAGAGTCCACACCCTCAGGCTGCCTTAGAGGTGAGATCTTTGGATCTCCACTGGCTCAGTTCTCTTGGATGGAATCCAAGATAGAACTGCCTTCTGCTGAATTTCACAACTGTGGCCAATGGTGCCATAATGAGGCTCCCATGTCAATACCCATTGGATTATAAAGGATCATGTTACCAATGTAAGTATGGGCATTCAAAGTGGTGCTTCTTTTCATTTCATTTAACTTTTTTCTTTAATAACTATGACCAAACAATATGTACCGAAACATATTCTGGAGCCAGTAAACTGCAGTTATCTAGAAACTAATGAGCTAGTGCTCAAATGTACAAACACACACACACACACATGCAAACAGGTATAAACACACAGAATCATGGGAACAATTTTTTTCCCTCAAGAATCTGTCACTTAGTATTAATGTCAGCTATTTGAGCCATTAAATAAAACATGTAACTTCAGCGACTACCTTATAAAAACCAAAGTGTATAGTAAGTATAATTATGTGATCTGATTAATATAGTCACTCTTTCAGTGGACTGTGCTTAGGCATTAATTAAAGTCTCCAAATAACTACATATTTATGAAGAGAAATACATGAGCAAATATTTTCAAGCTTAAGGCATTTATGCCAAAGTCATGAGTGTATGCATGAGCAAGAGGACACAGGTCTACCCTCACAGTCAACTCTAGCTAGCTCAGCTGAAGAGAGCTTTCCAGTTCTTGGCAGAATAACAAATTCTCGAGCAGAGAGGGGATAGGGGTGAGATTTTTTCTTCTGTAAGTAACTTAATGAATGAAGTACTAATTAACATTATGGCATTGATAAATGGAGAGAGAGATTAGGGATGTACTCGATATTCAGACCTTCGCAGATGGACTGTCAAAGCCACATTAATTCCTATCTCATTGGAGCATCTGCTTCTCCCATAATCCACTGGCCCTTGGTACGAACAACACAAACTGTTGTGACTCAATTCGATTTATATCAATCTAATTTCTTTTAATCCAATTTGTATTCCAATCTACTACCTTCTAATCACTTAAATCTTCAGCCTCCATCTGGTAAATTTTCTCTCAAAATTAACGGAGCAGATGCCTCCGCGATTGTCTTCCACAGTCAAGCTAATCAGACCCTCGCAGAGGCCTATAGAATCCGCTGAATAGGTACGTGACTAACGGTGTTGCCCTTCCAGTTACAGACACTGTGAGGTAGGAAGACCATTTTATCTACCATTAATTGGTTCATTTGCATAACACTGCTTGGGAAGAAACAGAGGACACAAAAGCCAAGAGAAGAATGCTACAGGAAGAGAGCAAAGTGTTTTTGTCAAGTGAGCTTCACAATTCAATCCATGTTTTTTTAAGTTAACAAACATAGTGACACTATTATTTAACACTATATGGTCTAAAAAGTGGTCCTCTGTAGTCTATGAGATTAGAGGAGTTTGTCTAATAATCACCAAGTCATACTGTAACCCAACTTTGGTTCACTAATACATTCTTAAAATTAGCTTCTGAATTTCACAGCTATTGCACTAATTTATTCACTGGAGCATATGCGATATGGGTAATATAGCCCCTGGCTAGCATTTACATTCACTCCCATGGAAATTCCACTGCGATCCATAATTAAGGTCATGGATTAAACATTGTCCTCTGAGCAGATTGGGCAGCCCTACCTGTAGAATAAACATTTCATGGAGGCAGAGTCATTAGCAATACTAAATAATATATATTAAGAGTCCCAGGACATATAAAGGCAAACTATACAGTAAGTCACATGAGATTTATGAGGGTAGTTTATTTAATTTATAACCATATTTCTTACATTGTGTCTTGATAATACTTTTTAAATGGTTGTGTTTTTTCACATTTCAAAACAGCATCAAATGTGAATATTAAACAATTCAAAGAGCCTGCATGAGAAATTGGCCTCATAAAGACTTTCGTTCTAGAAAAACCTGAAATATTAGTCAAGAAAATCATTAAATGTAGAACATACTCTATCTTGAAGTAAAGGATGCCTAGTAAGTCAGTCTTGTTGACATTATGAAACAGGAGAATGCCAGAATGACTTCATAAATAACATAAAGCATTAACAGTTGAATTAAATATTGAGTCATCAGAAAAGTCAAGATGCATTTTTCTGCTGACTCAGTAATGGCACATAGAATCTGCAATTCTGACCAGAGAGAGATATAAAAGACAAGTCTTGAAAGTGGCTGGATTTCCAAAGTAATGAGAGAAGTACAAGTAGAGAAATCAGAGGACTTGGTATAACGGGCAGCCCTGGTGAATTAGAGGGTGATGAGAGCCACCTATCCATCACTGTCTCAGCCCTAAGATAGTCAGTGATAGAATCCAGTCAATGGATAAAACCAAGTACTTCTGGGGCCAGCTCAATCTCACATTTGCTGCTTGAATACTTTGCTTCTCTGAGGCTCAGTTGTGTCACCTGTAAAGTGGATAGAAAATAACTCTTCTACATACTGTGTTAAGGATGAAATGAGAGCATACATGTGGACCACAGTTCGGAATTCTAAAGCACTGTGTCAATGTAAGACAGTATAGCAGGGCCATTGAAGAACATGACTCTAGACTCAAATTTGAGATCCAGAATTAGGAGTTTAGTAACTGTGCCCAGATTCCTAATTTTCTCCGTACCTTAGAATAAAATGGTGATGATAAGACCTCCTACCCCATATTTAGAGAAGAAAAATAAATTAATACACATAATATGCTTGAGTGAGAACACAGAACAACAAAGTGTCCTAGGATACATAAATGTTGACTAAAGGATAAAAGTTAAGAAAATTGCCTCTGTCTTGTAAGTTTACAAATACATCTAGATACATTTTACATTAATCATTCAGCAGTTAAGTAGTGGTGTTCGTTTTCCCAAATTAGTTTTCGATGTTAATAGCAAACTAAGTTGTAAAAATATAGTTATTTCAGGTGTTTAAATTAGGTCTATCTATATGAAAGAAAAGAAATGATGGCTTATAAACATCACTTAATTGGCTCTTAAATGAAAACAGTAACCTGGGTAATATGAATAATTTTATTAAATAATGGAAACTAAATCCTAGTGTGTATTATGTGCCAGATAATTTCTTGTGCTAAGGGAAGGGCATTCCCATTATACTGAGCTCAGAGTTCTGTATCCTAGCACTTTAGTTAAACTCTGGTCCCCACTAGACTACAAAATATCTTACGCAGAAATGTCTTGTGCCTCTTTGACTGCTGAGAATGTTCTTAAAACTGCTTTTGAATTGTAAAAGTATTGGTTAAAAGCCCACTTTCTAAACCTTGGCATCAAGAGAAAATATAGATCGAAACTGGCAGAGATTCTAATATCCAGCTCTCACAATACCACAAGACCCAGCTGATGACAATAATTTCTCATCTAACCTGTTAACAATAATGGCCTCAGTTCCAAGCTTCACCTCGAAGATGGATCACCAAGCCAAACTGAATCCAGATGGAACTAGGTTAGCTGGTAACCTATATGCAAGAATGCAAGGAGCAGTTTATCACTGTCCTAAAATTGTAGTTACTAATGAAGATCTCATTTCTTGGGACAGAATTCCATGTAGTCTACCACAGTTCGAGCCATGGACCTGGTGGTTTAAAACTCAAGTCAGTCACATGTGCCTGCATCCCCAAATCCCAAGAGTCAAATGAAGGAGAAGAGATTGCAGCATGGCCATTCCCCCTGGGGGATGATTTTTCACTTTCAGTTTCTCTGTCTCTCCAGTGAGTACACATGCCCTATAGCAAAATCTCTATTTAAAAAGAAAGAAAGAAAGAAAGAAATTGTTTCTTCTACAGAATTTAATTTTTGGTATCTCCAGGGCCTAGCTCAGTACCTTGGTTTATGTACGTTTAGCAAACATCAGCTGACTCACTTTCAATGATACTAACATTGGACAGTAACAACAAAAAATGACCAATATACTATATTTTGTTCAATTTTTAGGTATCAGGTGCTTTACCAAGATTATTTTATTTCATAATCAATACAATTTTAGTATAATGATCTCTTGGATTTACAGATAAGGAATCTAAGAATTTACATTGTTTTCATAGATTCACAGAAAATGGACCCTTTTTGCAGTACGCAAGGCTTTCACAATATAATAATAAACACTTGCCCTCTATTTTTCAAAAGGGGCAAGTATGAATTTATCAAAAGGGGAGTACTAGTTTAAGTAAGCTATTCAGTATGATGTTTGAAGACCCACATTGTCTAATTTTTTTCCTTAAACTTTTAAGCTATGCCATGTTCAGAGTCCATTAAACCTTGTACCTGCTGGGCAACGTGCCCAGTGCAGTGGTAATGCACTGCTTGAGAGAACCCAGACACCACATGTTGATATCGTTGTCCTGACCTGAGGCCAGCCAGCCTGAAACTCCTGGACATGCGCACAAAGTGTTTAAGACTGGATGTGCTGGAGGACACGGGAAGGGGGTCACAGTGTGAATAGGAGGATGCCTGCATACGCTACCATGAATAAAGAAGAAAAAAATGAACTAACAAACAAATTTGCACTATTAGTATCAATTTACTAAAATCTTTTTAGAAAATAATTATTTATTTGATTTTTTTCCTTATTAATATTATTTATTAAATTTGCTATAGAGCACATGCACTCACTGAGGTGCGGGGGAATGTAAAGCAAGTCACCGGGTCCAGGATTCAAACTGAAGTAGACCATGTGGGAGTGTAGCACCACCATGCCACCTGCTGGCCTAATTTGTTGAAAATTTTAAGGCAAAACTGAAAGTTCATAATTTTGATATCGTTTTTAGAGAAGAAAAACATTCCAAATTCAAAAATTTCTATCTCTAAAACCAGAGTTGTAAATAGGCAAAGTATTAATGTTTTATATAGATTTACCTGTATATTATTGTGAGTTATTTATGATGCAATGTGCTATACACTGTCTAATCTTTAAGTAATCTTGAGGCACCCATTTGCTAAAATTTCATATGACTTCACTTTGAAATAATTTATAGATAATTAGTGAGATACATTAGTTTGACATGAAAAGAGAGACGATCTTTCCTCCAGTTTTACTTATTTACTTTACATTTTAAAATATTTATCCCTTGGAGCCAGCAAGTGGCATAGTGGTTAAGGTGCTGGACTCCCACAAAGCTAACCACGGTTTGAATCTTAGACTTGGCAGCTAGGTTTCTCACTTTTTCTCCCCCTATCATGAGCAAATTAAATGATAAATAAATAAATATAAATAAAAAGGTTTCACTTAGAAAAACAATCTTTCAGCAAAAAAATAAGTAAGTCTCTGTGAGACACCTCAGTTCCATATATACTAAAATATCTTTCTTTTCCCAAATAAGGAATCATAAAAGCATAAGAAAACAGGTTAAAAAATTAACGATGTAAAAGAATATAAAATTTATATATTACATTTTATGACACAATAAAAATTCTGTGATGAGTTCTTCTAAATGAACTGCAAGAAAACAAAAGGTGCCTAAGATTTTTAAGCTGTTTTCACATTTACTAACCTAAGCAAAGAATAGTCATTTTAAGTCACGCTAGAGTATCATAAAAAAAAAGTACATAATTAAAGCTTTCTTATACAAGAAATACACAGACCACATTTTGATGTATATTAACATAAAAATGCAAAAAAAGTTATATATTCTGTTAGTTATTATCATCAGGGTGTAACTGATTGAAGAAAACAGAGAATAAGATGTAACCCTGTCATGACGTCTATTTTAAAGCATTTCCGGTGACCTACCTCTGTGTCATTAATAAATACAAGGACAGGAATCCCAAATAAACTTGACAGATAGTGCCCAGCCTCAGTAACAGAGGAAAAATATTACTCTCAACTTTAAAATCTTACTAATGTTCCCAGTTTCTTTATTATTTTAATTCTTCAGTGTTTTCATTTGAAGGATTCCTAATTTAATATAACATTTCATGTACTGTACCTTCAGACATAGGTATGACGAGAAAAAAATATTCTCAAGTGAAATTAGCAGGTAGGACAAGATTTCTCCCCCAAAAAGGTTGATTATCCTATCATGCTTAAATAGAATAGTAACAGATGAATCATAATGGTAATGTATAAAGAGATGCATTTTGTTGTATATGTTTGAATGTATATCATTGGCCAGAAGTGATGACTTCTCCCCTTTGATTTATGGTTCATTTTCTAATAACCCAGATTTTAACATTTCAAAATTTCTAGCTATGCAGGTATAAGTGATATGACCAAAACAAATCAACAAAAACCTGTATTTGAACACAGTGAAAAAATGAAGTCTGACTTTTTAAAGTCTTTTGTCTCAAAAATGGGTAAAAGAAAACAAGGCATTGTCCAGCCCTTTAAGTACTATGCAGTTTTAAAGGGAAAGGTTGCACTCTCATTTCACCCTGCCCATAGGGAAATTTATGCTCTTTTAAGATAACAGTTTTTCAAAGGATTGCATTCATTCATTCATCATTTATTTAATTATTGGTAATGCTCCAGTGACCAATGCACATCAAGAAACAATAAAGGTGATGCTTTTTTCTAGGGAGAGTTCACTAAAAATGGGAGAGAAATACAAAGCCACATTTTTTTTTCCTTTTGTAATTGAACTATCTGTATTAGTTCTTCTTCCAGCCCCTAAAGGAAACATCTGTCAGCCAACCAGCTGAACTAATAAACATCCTAATGTGTTGGAAAAGACTGTGCCTTAATTGTTCAAAATATGATAGATAAATACGAAGACCCTCCCAGGAATGTAACTAATTGAGTTAGAAGACATTTGCAGGGAAACAAGACACATAAAAAGTCATCTGTTCCTAACTACTTCTTTTATGTCCTAGAGTTATAGTACAGGTGGAAGGGACATAACTTTTTCTTTCTTTCTTTTCTTCTTTTTTTAGAGAAAGAGATTTTTGTTTATAGGGTACGTGCACTTGCCAGAGAGACAGAGACAGACAGAGAGACAGAAAGCAAGAAATCAACTCCCAGAGGAGTTGGCCATGCCACAATCCCTTCTCCTCCATTCTTCTCTTGGAACCTTAGGCACGCATGCACACGCACCTGGCGTGAGTTTAAAGATGCTGGGTTCAGGACTCAAACAGTGGTCGGCTACATGGGAGGTCCAGTGATGCTACCATTATGCCATGTGCTGGTTCCAAAGGGGACACATTTTAAACTAAGCCTCAGAGAAAAGGAAGACGAAGGGTCAGTTAGGATGATATTGTGACACTTTAAAGGTAGCCATCACAGGTGGGGAGAACAGAAAATGCATTTCATCACCTAGCAGTATTTGTGAAAACAATCAGAAGGTATTTGAATATTTATGCTACATCTAAATGTAAACCTGCATCTATAATTCATAAATGTTCATAGTGCTAGTGATAAAAGTGAAATAGAAACATTATCTGTTTAAAAAGAAGATGTTCTTTGTACACACAGGATTTTTATCTTCTAGTGTAAATGCTGTATACTTTTCAATTGTATTAAGGAACTTGTGCCCCAAGTGGCTACTAAAATAGCTGGTTTTCAATGAGTTCAAACATATCACCTAGTTAACAAACTTCATTTACTCTCCTTTGTGTGTGTGTGTTCAGGTCATAGTCACAGCAGCATAATTTCTCAGTTTAGGATGGAGAATTATACCATGCCCGTAGGATAATACTATCTGCTCATCTTAGATATAAGAGGGTCAAACTGTTTAGTCCCCAGAAAGTAGCATTAAATACGACAACTTAATAATGCACTAGGGAGGAAATCACTTAATATTCATGGTGACAGAAAAGAAGAGAAGATTAATCACAGGGACTTCATGCTCTTAAAGACAACTCAGAGAGGTCCTATGTTCCAGTTCCAGGAAAGTTGATTGCTCTAAAGTAGTTCACAGAAATCCTTTGATGAAATGCTAAGGTTTACTGCAAATTGGCACTGGGTGACAAATGAGAGACCTTCCCTACTTTAACTCCAGATTAATCATATTGTCCTATTGATCTTCGTTTTCTGTAATGTGCTTCTCACACACTTTCCCCCTCGTGGGAATGGAAAAGTAACCATTTCAATGAATTTTGAGCAATTAAAAGAATATTTCCTCTCGTATTTACTCCACTCTACAGGTGATTTCTGAACCAGCATGCTTTCCTCTCTCGGCAAATAAAAATGTACTCCTCTCACTCTGCTCGGTTTTTATGACAAAATAAACATTAGAAAAATAATGGTTGCTGTTTACCTGGTATTCAGAACACTGAGTTAAAAGCATTCAACCTGTTAAGAACTATTTTTAATTATAGTGATTAAATATAATTACAACCCTTTCCCTTGAGCAATTTATTAACCCCCTTGGATTAAATCCTTGTTTGCTATCATTTTAAAGGGCGATTGTTCTCATATTTATTAAGCATTTTTCTCAATACCTACCTACAAAAGCACTCAAAAGCCACACTATTATAAACATTAATAAAAGATTAGCAAATTCATTTCCTTTTCATGTTTTTAAAATGATTTCTTTTTTGACTTTTGTTAATCATTGCATTGAACCAAATGATGGTGGCTTAACAGTTCTACGAAACCAAACAAAACAAAACAAAAACTTCAGTCTGGTAAAGTCACAGTAAATAAATATAAATACAAACCTGCATTTAAATTAATAAAAAAAAGATTAACACAAGACACAGCCTCATAACAGAAATGTTAAGAAGGATTAGTTTACAGTCTCCACTACATAGTAAACGTAAAATAAATTAATTCACTAAGTAAATATTGAGCACCTACTACTAGCTGTTTGAATCCACATATGAGTGTTCTTCAAAAAATTCATGGGAAACAGGTATTATGAAAAAACTGTGCATTAATTTCAATTTTTTGACACAAAAGTAATCTCACTTTAATTCCATATACTATGAACCTCCCTAAAGTCCCCTGATACGTGTGTGTGTGTGTGTGTGTGTGTGTGTTTAAAAACTGCAAAGAAGGGGTCCAGTGTGGTACTTAAGGTGCTAGATTCCCACATAGCAAATCATGGTTGAAGTCTCGAACCCAGCATCTTGAAAATCAGGCCATGAGTGTGCATGCATATGCCCAAAATCATGAGAGGAAAATGGAGAAGGGATTGTACCATGGTTATTCCCCGTTGGGGTTACTCTCTCTTTCTCTTTCTCTCCCTCTTTCTCGGTCTCTCTTTGCCAAGTGTACATGACCAACAGCAAACAAACAAACAAACAAATCATAATGGAGGCCAGACAGTGGCACAGTGGGTGATTCACCTGGGATTCAGGGTTTCAGGTTTGTGTGGAGAACTCCCTAAATGAGCTGGGTGCACATGTGCCCTTGAGCCCGAGCTGACAGAAGCTATATGATGGCATGAAATACTCAGGGGTACTCCCTGCCACACCTTTTTCTATTTGCCTCACCTTCTATCATATATACAGACATGGAAAAAAAAGTTTTTAAATTGTAATAGTAATAGAAAGAACTAATCTGGATTATTAGGAAAGAAAATCTCTAAATTAAGTAACTCTTAATTAGAGTCCTGAAAGATAAATGGGCTTAGCTAAGGTAAGAGCCGCTGGAAAAAGCAATTCCTGGCAAAGCATCCAGCATAGGTAGCCTTTAAATAGAAAGAACTTAGTATGTTTTAGAAACCAATATGACATCAGTTGGCTAGAATAAAACAGTATATAATGAAGTTTAAAAGTAAGAAGTTAAAGTCGAGCTCTATAGCAATTTATAAGGCTATGTTTGTGATTACAGTCCCATCATAGGTGCAATAGACACCATCGAGGTGCTTTAAGCATCCCAGAAAAGTAACATGACCTGGTTCATTTTCCAAAATCACCCGGCTGTTCTAGAGTCAAGTGGAAGACCAGACATCAGCCAGGAAGCTCTTGAAGAAACCTGGTTACTACAGAGATGATGTAACTTGTGCAAACTGGGAAGGATGTGTAGCTTTGTTACTCATTTGGGAAGTAGACTTCATGGGATGTAGCTCAGCCTCATGGATGCCAGAAATTTTACCATGTTCAGTCCTCCTGCCACAGGAAGTTGATGACTTCCTCGTCACTTTTTTTTCTTGCTATAGGGTGTATGCGCTCACCAGACATAGAAACAGGGAAAATGAGAAATCACGCCCCAGGGGAGAGGGCCACTCTACAATCCCTTCTCTTCCATTCTCCTCTCAAGATTTTGGGTGCCTAATCACTTTGTTTTCCCCTAATCACTTTTCAAATGGCCTAGAAGAAAAACCTGAAATGGACCCAAAAACAGCAGTGGCTAACAAGAGCGACCGTCTAAAGACACCAACAACTTGAGCCTTCACCTCAAGTGGATGCTACAGAGGAAGAGTCTCTATGGAGATGTCTCTATGTCCCTGAGGCAAGTTGTTTAATGCCCATGCTTTCTAAAACACCATCATTCATTTCAAAGGCATGAGAGAAGAAACAATGGATGACAGAGTACGTTTCATTTCTCCTCTATAAGTTTTGTGAACGGATGAGCAGGTGCTTTTGTTATTTTCTAGGCAAAAGCCTGGCTATGAAGTTTTAGCTTCACAGATACTCACAGATATTCATTATTAACAATCTTAAGGAGCACATAAACTAAAATCACAAATTTCATTTTAACTCAATCCTATTTTAGAGTTTGCTACATATTTTTATTTAATGAGTAGGTATTTCTAAAAAGTAAGTTTTTCTCTTTTTTTTTTTAAGAGAGATTTTTGCTATATGGCATGTATGCTTTCTGGAGAGACAGAAATCAATAAATCATCCCCATGTGGGATGGTCATGCCAAAATCCCTTCTACTCCATTCTCTCCTTAGGATCTTGGGCACACATGCACATATACTAGGCATGAGTTTCAAGCTTCCCAGTCTGGGACTTGAACCATGGTCGGCCATTACTCCATCTGCTGGTTCCAAGTAAGTTTTTCTTACCTGGAAACTTATTTACCTATTAGATTTTATGAGAGTTGAATAGTTCTCTCTAGGCATGCAAGCTGCAGTAGGTAAAATAGTGTCCTATTAAAAAAAAATGTATATCTACCCAGAGCCCCATGAAATGTTCTTATGTGCAAAGGGGGCTTTTACAGTTGTAATTAAGGTAAGGACTCAAAGAGGGTCACACTAGATTACGATGGGCTCTCAATCCACTGACAAGGTCCCTATAAGAGACAGAAAAAGTCACACAAAGACACATGAGAAAAATTCACATAAAGATGGAGGTAGAATTTGAAGCTACGCTACCCCAAATTAAAAACAAACAAACAAAACACTTGGGGCCACCGGAATGTGGCGGTGGCAGAGATGATGTGCTGGTTTCCTAGAGTTGTCGTAATAATGTATTACAAACTGAGTGGCTCATACAACAGAGACATATATTGTTTCACAGTTTTGGAGGCTACAAGTCTGGTTCTTTCTACAGCTTGTGAAGGACAATCTGCCCCATGCTTTCTCCTATTTTCTGGTAGTTTGCTAGCAGTCTTCAGGGTTCCCAGGCTGTAAATGCATTGTTCCCATCTCAGCTTCATCTTCAAGTGGATTCACCCTGTGTCCCTGTTCCTGTGGCCACATCTCCCCTTTATTCTCAAGAGCATATATAATGAATATCCTGTCATACTGAATAATGGCCCACCCTAAAAACCTCATTTTAACTTGACTATCTCTATAAAAGATCCTATTTCCAAATAAGTTCACATTCTGAGGTCCTGGACATTAGGATTCCAATGAGCATTCTTATGGAGGACCCAAATCCACCTACATCAGAAGGATTCGTCTTTAGAGCCTACAGTGGAGAGCATGATCCTATCAACACCTTGTCTTCTTTGTTTCATCATTGTCTGCCCAGTAAGGGCTCAGCAATCAGTTCAAGAAGAGCAAGCACTCGGCCTATGCTGCCCACCACTCTACTCTCAATGCCTGAAAGAGCGCTTTGCATAAAGAAGGAGCTCAGTATCTATTTACTGAATTAATCAGAGAATAAGAAACTCATTCAGTCTAACCACTACCAGACATATCAGCCAAGTGTTTAATAGCTTATGTTCAATGATTAAATCATTCTCTCCCATGATAACAGATGTTTGAAGTCATCCAGATCCCAATCAGCTTCCTCGCCTAGAAAATGCTCATTTTCAATTCTTTCAATTATTTCTCCTATTTTGCTTTAAAACTCATTTCAGCCCTCCCCATCTTTGTCATCTTCCTATGTGATCTTCTCTACTTAATCTCAGTTTGTCTATTTCTATCTTAAAACTTAAAATTTTTATGTGTGGTTTAACAGCACACACTACAGCACAAGTATGATCCTTTTACTTTAAGTATGTGATCAGCATACTATTTATTTATTTTTATAATTGCAAGACAACACATGCACGAGAGAAACAGAGAGAGAGTGAGAGAGAGAGAGAGAGAGAAGGAGGGAGAAAGCACCCCCTGAGGGGCATGGTATCGCCCCAATTCCTTCTCTTCCAATTTCTCCATCCTGTCAGGATTTAGGGCAAGCATGCCACATGCCTGACATGTTTTCTAAGCCAGCTAAAAACTTTTTCTTAGGAGAGAGCAAGATAGTAAATGTTTTAGGCTTCATGAGCATAGAGTGTCTGTCATAGATACTTAACTCCACCTCTGTACCAGGAAGGCAGTTATAGATTGTACATAAGAAAATGAGGCTGTGTGTGGGCCAATAAAACTTTATTCACATGACAAAAATAGATTGAATAAAGTTTTCAGATGTTGTGAAATGTTATTCTACTCATGACTTACATTCAACTATTTTTTTTAGAGGTTTTTCGCTATAGGGTGCATGCACTCGCCAGACAGAGAGAGACAGAGAGACAGAAAGCGAGAAATCACCCTCCAGGGGGATGGTCACACCGCAATCCCTTCTCCTCCATTCTCCTCTCGAGATCTTGGGCACGCATGCACACGCGTCCGGTGTGAGTTTTCAGCCACCGAGTCTGGCACGCGAACCGCGGTCGACTACGTGGGAGTCCAGCGACATAGCCATTACGCTAACTGCTGGTTCCCACATTCAACTATTTTAAAATAGAAACAAATATATACTAGGGGGACCAGCAGATGCCATAATGGTTACTTCACTGGGCTACCACATGGTCGACTGCAGTTCAAGTCCCTGACCTGGAATCTTGGAACTCACCCCAGGCACATGTGGATGCGTGCCCAAAATCCCGAGGGGGAGAATGACATAAAAGGGATTGCAGCATGGTCAGTCTACCTGGGGAGTGATTCTCACTTTCCATCTGCCTCTGTCTGTCTCTCCAGCAAACACATGTGTCCTATAATAAAAATCTCTTTCTCGTAAAGAAAAAAATATAATATATATATATATATACACATACACATATATATGTATATATGTATGTATGTGTATATATATATATAGGCCAGCCCAAGTAACTCAACAGTTGAGCACAGTGCACAGGGACCCAGATCCCCCATAGTCAACTGCAGCTGGTATTCCAGCCATGAAGGCCTGGGTGCCAACACAACATACCCCAAATCCTGATAGGATGGAAAAATGGAGAAAAAATAACTGCAGTGTGACTATGATTTATTGAGGTGTCCTTTCTCTCTGTCTATTGACCCCTTTTTCTCTGGCAAACATAAGCATCTGTCCTTTGTCTCACACACAGACACACATACACACACACACACACACACACACACACACATTATTATACAGATCAGCCAACAGCATGGAGATTAAGGCAGCAAGGTCCCACATGTCCAACAGCCATGTTTGAGTCCCGGATCCACTCCTTGAAAAAACGTAATAGGCACATGTGCACACAAGCCCAAAATTCCAAGAGAAGAATGGAGGAGAAGGGATTGCAGAGTGGCCATCCAGCCAACAGGGTGCTTTCCCACTTTCCTTCTCTCTCTCTCTCTGGTGAGCATATGGATCTTACAACAAATTTAAAACACAACAAAACAAAACATTATTACAGTTTGTGAGTCAAACAAAAACAGGCAACAGGCAGAATTTGGCTCACCGTCTACAGTGTGCCCACCTCTACTCAGAGACTGTGTTCTATAAATGAAGTCTAGGAACGTACTCACAGGTGTTGATAGGTCGCATATCATACTGCGTAATTGTGTTGAATTTAACATTCAGAAAAACATTAAAGTTCTTATTCACATATTTTATATCTAATTTTGCCTTCTTTCATACCATTTGATACTGTTCCCAAAATTAATACTGTGCTTGGATTATATTTTTAATACATGTTTCCCTATAGAATGATCATTAAACTTGACTGTTAAGTGGCCATTGGTAGGATATTTCAGAGATTTGCAATGAAAAAAATGACTATGCTTTATTTTGTACAATGTTTATCTAAACAAAAATTATTCTCAATAGGGAGATTTTCTCATTCTCATTTAAAAGCGTCTAAACAAAATGGCTTCTATGTCTTCCCTTGGGAAATAATGGCACAACAGAAGGAAACATCTTTGGGAAAGCTGTCTTAAATTCATTCTTTGTTTCCAACACATAAGACTTACAGCTTCCTTTCATCATGAAAATGTTTTCTCATATCAAATTAACATTCACAGTCTTGACACAAATATTAGCCAAGAAGCCTATGAGTTCCTAGTCGTGAAAGAAGTACCACTTTAAAATAAAGGACAGCCTTTTCCCTCTAGTTACCACTTTAAACAACATCAATGACAAAAAATGATGTCTTTATGGAAAATTTAGAAAATATGCACTTACAAGTGTTTGGAGCACTAAAAATGCCCTAAGAACCAAAACAAACAAAAAAAGGAGCTATAATAAAGAGAAACACAAAGCAGATTTAGAAGTGCTCATTTAGATAACATTGTAAACAAGTATGCCCTAGAAGACGTTAGTAATCATGATTTTTAAAAACAATACATGAGATAATCACCACTAAAATGAAACAGAAAAAAAGTTCCACTTCTAAACTGAAATAATCTGGTAACTTTGGGAAAAGACAAAAACAAAAACAACAACAAAAAACATGTACAGTTTCTTTCCAGGATGATTCTTTCATAATAATAGTAGCCACAGTTTTGTCACTTATTTTCTCAAGGTCTGGGAAATCCAAGGCTGAAATGTCAGGAGAGAATGGGTGACCTTCATCAAAGAATTTATGGGGAGAAAAAAAGAAACACTCAATTCAGCACTGAGTCTATATCCAGCAAGGTGCTAGGTGCTTTCAAGGTGTTATTTTAGTTATGTTATTCTTGGGAAAATCTTGTGGCATTTTCTCCAATCTTTTTAGTATGTTACTCACATCCAACTCAGAAATAGTTTATTTTAGAGACACAGTATCAATTCTTTCTAATTTAGCCTAAGAAAATAAAATTCTTCCTGTTTTGTATTCACAGTTGTCCACTTGCTTAACTTTTGTTAAATAAGGATGGTTATAAAAATATCAAGAACAGTAGCTATATAAAAGAAAAAAAAAGGTTGGGGAGTCACAAGCAAACTTACTAAATGTTAATTGAGTATTTAACAGATGGGAAGACTAGTGCCCACCCACTATAAATCACCCTATTGGGTACGTTTGGAGGGACCCTAGCTTTAGTCAGTATGTTTCACAAAGGGAATTAAAATTTTTCTTTTTCTTTTTCTTTTTTTTTTTAAAAGAGAGTTGTTTTTGCTATAGGGTGTGCACACTCGCCGGAGAGACAGAGAGAGAAAGAGAGACAAAGTCGGAAATCACTCCCCAACCCCACCCCTGAAGATGACCATGCCGCAATCCGTTCTATCCCACTCTCCTCTTGGGATTTTAGGCACGTATGCACATGTGCCCAGTGTTAGTTTCAAACCACCGGGCCCAGGTCTTGAACTGTGATAGACTAAGTGGGAGTTCATCGACATAACCATGATGCCATCTACTTGTCCTATAGTTTTTCTTAATTCAGTATTACAATTTTGGTAGTTACTAAAAACTAAATAGACACCATTTCTGAAATCTTTAGAAATTTTTCCATGGCCTACCAACAAATGGGTTTATTTGTTTTTCTGTGTTTTTGTGTGTGTGTTGCAAAAGGAGGGTAGAGGTGAAGAGTACTTGTTCCTTAAAGTGACATTGAAACCGAAAACAAGTGAAGATTTAAAATATTGCTAAATTAAACATGGGCATTGATCTCTAAAGTTACTACAGGGATACCAAAATTTTTTTTTGAGAAAAATGAGGGATATTGGGGTAACTGTAGTATGCATTAATATAATCTCGGTATTCACACTAAACAACCATTCCTTATGAATTCTTTAAATTGCCTGCTTGTGCTACAAAAATTATTTAAGAACAAAAATAAAAAGAATACTCCTAAAGAACTAGATCAACCACATAATTATGAGCACCTTTAAAATTAGCACGTAGACCTCTATACATTCTTGTATTGCTTTAACTGATTGTACCCACATCGTTGGATGACTTCCTCGTGATACTACGTACAAAAACATTTTACAAACAGTTTCTTTGGATAACGAACTCTTCCAAATTAATATTGTGAGCCAATTCTGTGACCTTATGGTTGAGGTAGCTGGATTCCACATGGCAGATTGCATAGAGTCCTGAACCTAGCGACTTGAGAAACACGCTAGGTGAGTGTGCTGCAAATCCTGAAAAGAGGGAAGAGATAGAGAAGGGACTGTGGTGTGACCATTCCCCTTGAGGGGATGCTTTCTCCTCTCCCTCTCTCTTTTTCTCTAGCAAGCACACATGATTTATAGCAGGAAAAAAGAAAAGTTATTGTTATCAATATACAAAATACATCTTAAATCAATTACATAATTAAACTATTAGTAACACAGGAACCTCTGGAAAAAGAGTCGATATTAAAACCAATTTTCTTCTACCTGCATTTAATATTGTCAATTATTGTTGACAGACAACTTTTGGCACTCAGTATCATAACAATGTGTATAAATTTCAATGTTTTTGAGAAATAAAAATAACTTCATTCATTAGAGGATTTTTTTTGTGATTCTATCAATTTAGTTTTTTTTTTTTTTTTTTTTTGAGAGGTTTTTGCTATAGGGCACCTGCACTTGCCAGAAAGACAGAGACAGACAGAGAGACAGGAGGCGAGAAATCATCCCCCAGGGGGGATGACCACGCTGCAATCCCTTCTCCATTCTCCTATTGGGATCTTGGCCAGGCATGCACACGCACCCAGTGTGAGATTAAGCCACCGGGTCCGGAACTTGAACTGCAGTGGACTACATGGGAATCCAGCAACATAGCCATTATGCTAACTGCTGGTCCTGATTTTTTAAATTATTTTTTAACATTCAATCACTGTATGTTATTACAATATATCACATGAATTTTCCCAATGAATACACTGTATATTAGTCCAAAGATATTACAATATGCATTATCATTCCATTTTTGTGCCCCTTAAATGTTTTGCTTCTTTCTTCTTCCCTTTCATTCCCTCTCTCTCGCCCTCCATTTCTCACCCACCTCCCACACTGCCTCCAGTATCCATGGTTGCTCTCCATGCTTTAATACTTTCCAATCTTTCAGTTACTGCCATTGTGTGCAGACATGTGGTATATATTAAATTAAAGTTTTTTTTAATTGCCAGAGAACACATGATTATGAGAGAGAGAGGAAAAGAAAAGAGAGAGAGAAAGTGTGTGTGTGTGTTGGAGAAGAAAAGCTTCCTCAGTGGATCATGGTAACACTTAGATCCTTTTTCCTCCATTTATCCATCCTGTCAAGATTTGAGGCACATATGCACACGCACCCAGTGTGTTTCTCAAGCCTCTAGGCTAGAATGACTGCAGTTGGTCTTGTGAGAGCCTGTTCCCCATGCACAGGGTTTAATTGCTCTTCTACTGAAGGCACCCTTTCATTAGAAGATAAAGACAATGTAACTCAGTGAAGGGACTCAGAAAAGAATAAAATCAAGGAAATAACTTCTTCAAAATGAGTACAGCTGTTTATCGTGCCATTTTCCACAGGTGCACCCTTCGTAATAAATGCTATAGATTGTTTCTGTGTCCTTATCAATTACCGAATTGATTATTATAGAGCATAATTCGCCCTTGTCACAGGAGAACAGGCATACTCTGGTCTATTATAGAAAAACACTAAAAACAAAAAAAAAGAAAAAGAAAAAAATCCCTGACCTACAATACAAAAGAATCTTTCTTTGAGTAAGAAATAGCTTCAGATTTGATGCCAACAAAGTTCTAGGAGAATGCCAATTACGCCAATTTTGCAAAAACAGATGTATGGTGATTTTGTGATATGGACTATTTCACACCAGGGACAAAGGCCAAGCCATTCATCTCAATTTACTTAGGGCTGAGGCTTAATTTGAACTCTGACCTCCGAGTGGAAAGGTCATCTGTTTATCTAATAATAGCACAAGTCATTATTCTCCAAGAAAAATATAAACATTTACCTTCATATTCCATTAATTTTCGAATTATGCAAATAATGATATTATTTTACTATTTCCATTGCTCATTGAAAACAGTGAGCTGTAAAAACTTTTAAAAATTTGGAATTTTACTAAGATAACAAAATGTTTAATCAATAGTGTGGATGATGGTCATTGATTGAAACTCCTCATTTAAGGTGCTCTCAATCTTGATCACCAATAGTCAAGTGACACCTGACTAAGAATCTTGTTACTCACTGACTTTAAAGGAATTTTAAAAATAGGTCATAGGAATGGCAGGTGATTGGGTTTAGATGAAAATAAAAAGGGAAACAATGAGCTACTTTTCACAATTAATTCTGAAGAAGTTTTTTGTTTGGTCATTCCTTTCTTGGAAAGAAAGAGAATAAGTTTATTTCTCTAAAAGTGAGTTGCGATCTTTGTTTGACCAATCTATATTGTAAAGAATACAACTGACGTTCCTATTTAAAACATCTCTTCAATTTGTGATTCATTGCTCTATCCTTTCCCAGGGAGCTTCTGAGAATTAATGAGACAATTGCCAAGTGCTTGAACCTCCGTGGGGAAAGACTGTGATAATATTACAGAACATTATAGTGATTATTATTATTTTATACACAGTTCCTTTGAGTTTTTTTCCCCCTGAATGAACTTAGTTAGCACTCTTGATTAAGTCAGGGCCAAGTTACATTAGAATCACTGAATAAAAATATTTTATGAACACCCCTCCTTCTCAAATCTGAGGACTCACAATTCTGGTCAATTTCCGGAAACCTATTTCATGTTTTCTGTTGAACATAAGTGTAATCAAGACTTCTAAATACCCCTGGTAGTCATCAGCTTTATAGAAAAAGTATAAGTTGAGAACATGGGAAAATCATTACTGCCAAATCTCATCACAGAAAATGATTCACACTCCCTTTGTCATTAGGAAAAGATAAAAATATTTGAGTGTGAAAGTACAAATCGTTCTGATATTAATTGGCTGCGTTTGAGTGTTTGTTTTAATTTGCTTTAGGTGTATGTACTCACCAGAGACAGTGAAAAAGTGAGGCATAAGCACTCCCCAGTAGGGATGGCAATGGCAACAGCATAATCCCTTCTTCCAAGATTGTCTCAGGGTTTGGGGCATGCACCTGTGCATGTGCCCAGCAGGTTTTCCAAGTCACCAGTCTGGGACTTGAGCCTTGCAGTCAATCATGTGGAAACCAGCCACCTTAACCACCATTTCTCTCCCTGTCTTAGATCCACTTCTCATTCAAATATTTATCAGTCACAAATTTTAAATTGTAGGACAATTCTACACATCTTATTCTGGAATAAAATAATAGTTTTACGATGTTTTAAATATCACTAATATTCAAGTATTCATTTTATTGAAATAGTTATAAAATTGCTATTTATGTAAAATATTATTTTACTACTAATTTTTTGTATACTTAAATTTTGTTAATAAACTCTTAAAACCTAATGCTTATGCCTTAATTTGCTTTCTTTCAAAGGAATAAACTGAGTATAATTTAAAGTAATCGCCTTTTTTTCATTTTTATTTATTTATTTATTTATTTGGAGAGGTTTTTGCTATAGGGCACATGTGCTCGCCAGACAGAGACAGAGAGACAGAAAGCGACAAATCACCCCCCCAGGGAGAATGGCCATGCCGCAATCCCTTCTCCTCCATTGTCCTCTTGAGATCTTGGGCACACATGCACATGATTGTAAGCTGCCGGGTCCGGGACTTGAACCACGGTCTGCTACATGGGAGTTCAGCGACATAGCCATTACACTAACTGGTGGTCCCTATTGTGAATGTTTTTAAGAGAGAAATGGTTTTAAATTAAAAAAAATAAAAATAAAAAAATTTAAAAAAAGAGATAAATGGTTTTTAAACACATATATAAATGTAAAGAAGGTAGCCGAACCAAAATTCAGAATACTTATATAATGAATCTTCAGGAAATGATTAACAGAATCCTTTTTAAATTGCCACAGGGTAAGTGTAACTCAACAGAAAGAGAAAAAGAGACAGAGAGGGAGAAAACACCCTCCAGTGGGTCAGGGCCACTTGCAATCCGTTCTCCTCCATTTTTCCATATTGTCAGGATTTGGTGCATAAATGCACATACACCTGGCATGCTTTTCAAGCTGCCTGGGTCAGGATATGGACCTTATAGGCCAAATGGGATCCAGCTCCCATAACCACCGCACTACAAGAAGGGCTATAATATCATTTAAATTTGCACACACCATTGATAACTTCAGCAAAATCAAGTCTCTAACAGGGCAACAAAGAGCTGAACTAAGTAGGCCATCTCGATTTAACTCAGCAAATATGTACTGAACAGTTTTGTATGCATATATTTCTTTGCTATCCACTACAAGTAATACTGAGTAAGGAGGAAACCGTTTCTGATGTGAAGTAGCTTAGCATAAATGTGATTCATAAAGCACGGATATAAATTACTTTAGTTCAAGTACATCGTGTTCAGGGAAAAGGAAGGACAGAGTTACTGGAGTTGAAGTAAGATTTTGTCATACTCTGATTAGCTTCCCTGTCTTTTGACATGTGTTTTCCTAATATTGGAAGGCAGAAAAGCAGTGAAAATAGTTAGTGATGAGGAAGACAGTGAGGAACAAGGCAGGAGAAGAGAAGAGTATGGAGAAGGGTAACAGGAGAACACATAGAGAGGCATGACATTAGTGGGACACAAAAATGGTTTATTACCTGTTGATGATGACGTGTATGGTATTCTCGATTGGACTGGTCTGAGAAGTATTTCATGTTGGGTAAAGTCTTTTTACAAGCAAAATGACAAATAGTGATTGAATGTTTAAAAAATAATTGGAATAATAATAATAATCTGGAAAAAAATAATGAAAAGCTATTTGATGATGATGATGATGGGGATTTTAATGTCTCTGAATTGGATAATATGCATGGTATTCCTTCTGGAAAAATAAATGTAATACACTATAAAGTTACATGTGATTCAATGTAGTATAAACAAGTTTATGATAATAATTTAAAAAGATAGTGTTAAAAAAAAAAGAAATGTGTTTTCCTTGGTCACTACTCTAGGTATTGCTAAACTTACCTTCTCTTCACCTGCCCTGCCCTAGTGTTACTAACTTCCAATTCTTTTGCAACCTTTTCCTATTTTCTTTCTTTCTTCTCCTTATCAACTTTAACTAGTGGTTTTGTATGTTCTTTTTGTCTTTTTGTTTTTTGCCATAGGGCACATGAGCTCACCAGAGAGAGAGAGCAAAAGTGATGTCACCCCCCCTGGGTGGTTAGCCATGCATAATCCCTTCTCTTCCAATCTCTGGAATTTTTGGGTCACTTTCTCTCTCTCTCTGGTGAGTACACATGACCTATAGCAAACTTAAAAATAATAATATTAATAATAAGTAAAATAAAATAAATCATTTTAAAAATTAAAAAAATAATAATAATTTTCAAGGCCAAGAGTTGGCATATGGGTAAGCTGCTAGACTCTCACATGGCAAACCACAGTTCAAGTCCCAGACCTGACAGCTTGCTTTCTCAATTTCCCCCTCTCTCATCAATTCAAAAAATAATAATGATTAATTATATTAAATAATTCTAAATTGTTTTTGAAATGTTGCTAGTTCTTTAATGTTTTATTTTTCAGGTTTAATGAATATTTTTTTCTTTTTCTTTTAATCTATCTGTAACTTACAGCAATTTGGAAAACTAACTTTTATAAACAGAATTTAAATATTTATTTTCTTTCTTTACCTCAAGATTTCTCCAGAATTTATAAAACTATGTACTGATTCTTTTACATCATGGGATATAGATATTGTATAAATTCAATAATCTGTTCTCTATAACAGGATACAATTGGAAACATTGGTTATAACACCTAGACTTTGAATAGAATTTCATATTTGAGAATATTCAACATAGCCTGGTGCTATGATCTGAATGTCCCCTAAAATTCTTATGTTTGGATTTGGTTGTATTGTAAGAGAAACTTTCACAGTGTCCCAGAGTGAGACCTTTGGGTTTGATAACGTTAACAAAATGAGGCCCTATAATTGAGTTCTAGTGAGCTTATAAAAAAGGAAAAAAGTTGGGAACCAGCAGTTAGCGTAATGGCTATGTCGCTGGACTCCCACGTAGTCGACCGTGGTTCGTGTCCCGGACCCGGTGGCTTAAAACTCATGCCGGGCATGTGTGCGTACGTGCCCAAGATCCCGAGAGGTGAATGGAGGAGAAGGGATTGTGGCGTGACCATCCCCCCTGGGGGGTGATTTCTCGCTTTCTGTCTCTATGTCTCTCTCTGTCTGTCTGGCGAGCGCACGCGCCCTATAGCGAAAAAACCTCTCCAAAAAAAAAAAAAAGGAAAAAAGTACAGAACACATAACCACTTGGAACCAGGCAATGGCATAATGGTTACGCTGCTGGACTCCCACATAATCTACTATAGTTCAAGTCCCAGACATGGGGGCTTAAAACTCATGCTGGGCACATGTGCATGGTTGCCCAAGATCCCAAGAGAAGAATGGAGGAGAAAGGATTGCAGCATGGCCAACCAGCCAGGGCTGATTTCTTTCTTTCTATTTTTCTATCTCCCTGTCTCTCTGATAAGCACATATGCCCTACAGCAAAAATCTACTTAAACAAAAACAAAACAAAAAAACATAATCACTCTGTTCAGTATTTTATCGCGGGGTAGCCTCACCAAAAGTTACATGTGGAACCTGGATTTCCAAACCATAAGCTAAATGATCCTCTATCCTTAGAACTTGCCTCATTTCAAACATTTCTGTTGGCCATGCAATAGCAAACCAATTGAGAAACTGGTATCATTGACCATGACAATATCGCAACAGATTACTTAATAATATATGGAAGCAGCTTTGGCCTGGAGTCTGGTGGAGCCTCAGAAGAACTACGTAGAAATGAACTGGAACTCCTCAGTGATTGGGTAAATCACGGTGATCACAATGTTGATAGAGTTGTGGACATTGAAGGTCATTCTGGGGATGTGTCAGATGGAAATGAGGAAATTATTGGAACTGGAGAAAGGTAATCCATGTTATACCACAGTGAAGAATTCAGCAGCAAAGTGTCCATGTCTAAGGCCTTGTTGAATATTTACTTTAAGAATGATGAATATTTGACAAATGATAGTTCAAGGCAAAAATATAGAAGGAACTACATGATTATTAAATATAGTACGATGAAAGCAGAAAAAAGTAACTTAAACACAGATGTTAAAATAAAAAGGGAAGCCGAGCAGAAAAATTGGGAAAACTTACAACCTGGTCTTGTGGTAAAGAATGAAAAAGCATGTTTGGAGAGAAAATTGTGACTACTTGCTAAAGAGGTTATTAGGACTCTCAGGACTACCAGGGATTCATGTGACAACTATCAAGAAAACAGCAGAAAAGCCCTGAGGGTATTGTCCCTCTATGGCAAGCCCATCACTACCCAGGGGTGCTCCTTGCCCTGAGCCAAAGCTCCCTATATCCCAAGAAAGCATTTTCTTCAGCTCAAACTATGCTTCTAGCAGCCCCAGGTGGAACTCAACCTGCCCATAAGGCTACTTCTCCACTCTCTTTTCCAGAACATGAAAGGGGCAGAGGCTGTCCACATGCATATGGAGATAATTCTGTAACCTTGCAAAATTCAAGAAACTGAAAACAGACCACCACCAAAATTTCAAAAAGTACTTTGGACAGCCTGGAGGACTAGGCAGAGACCTGTCACAGAAGTAGAGGCCCAAGAGAGAGCCTCCAGTAGAACAATACCAAGCAGAAATGTGGAGCTAACAGTTCAGTGCCAGTCTGAAATAACTGCAGACACAACTCTCCAAGAATGTACTGAGTGAGCCCAGGAGGGCCAGGGGCACAAAGCTGCCTAACACTTTCAGAGCTCAGTCCCCTCAGTATGTTCTGAAATTGGCATATGGAGTTTCTTTAATATTGCATGTCTGCAGTCTCAGGTTTTCAACTTGCTTGGAGTCAGCTCTCTTTTCTCTTGTGGAATGAAAACTCCTACCCTAAGTCTTTCTCATCATTGGAGGCTATGAATTTTGTTTTGACTTTACAGGCTCATAGCTAGAAAGAGTTTGCCTTGGATCTCAAATGAGATTTAAGACTTCTGTATTGGTGCTGGAACAAATTAAGCCTTTTGAAACTATTAGAATTGGATGATAGTATTTTATAGGTGAGAAATACATGAGTTTGAGGGGCCAGGTATGGAACACTATGGCTTAGACAGGCCTCCAAAATTTGTATGTTAGGACTTTGTTACACTGTAAAGGTGTTAAGCAAAATCTCAATCACTTTATGTTGTCCCAGGATGGTGGTGGAGGCAGGGGATGATATGGTCATTAGGTTGGAGACTTTATGATTAAATTCTGGTGGGCTTATATAAGAAATGGAAGCCAGAACAGGTAGAAACTTTCGGATAGTCACCCTGCTCAAGATCTTGCCTTCCACCATGTGGTAGCCTCATCAGGACTTGGTCCCTGGACTTGGACATCTGCTCCAAATCAGGAAATGAATAAATCTCTGATCTTATTAATCACCTCATTTTAGATTTTTCTGTTGGTCACACAATAGCAAAATAATACACCTGGCCTCAAGGATTTCCATTCTTACAAGGAGTTAGTTAAAAACTGTCATTTCCTGGCAAAATCAGAAACTTCAAGACACATTAAAAACACAAGAAGAAGGAATTAATCCAAATTAATACAAGCAGTCTGAAGTTTATCTTGTTTTGACTTCTTAGCCTCAACAAATTTTTTAAAATCCAATTTAAGATCTGATAATACTACTCTAGCCTTCTCAAACAGATTCGAGTGAAGCAAACTTTAAAAAGATGTAGTTCATCGCTATTCTTGCTACAGGGTAAGTATGATAAGACTAAACTTCAATCAAATTATCTTACTCTGATTATCTTTGGGTAAAACTAGAATGAGTATAAAGAAAAAATATGGTCTAATACACATGTTTTTAGATTTAGAGTCCTGTTCATAGTTTCAAGTGTGATTCTCTACCTGTAAACAGGACTGGATCCTGCAGTCTTCTAGGTTCTTCCAACATAGTTTTATCCCACTTTTCTGCCTTGGAAGCACTTTGAACAAGAACCGCTTTCATCCTGAAATCTCACACACTAAATTAAGACTACGTGATGTCATTTCAGAGGACAACTCTCACGCCAGATGTGTGGGCCATACAGGGAGTACACTGAAATGGCCAGTGCCCAACCAGAGATGATCAAACTGCCAACCAGGAAAATATACTTTGAGTCCAAATATAAAATTTGCCTTCACTAATTACATGATGAATCCAGAGGATGAATTTATAGTTTAATATAATCATTGACCTTTGATTTTCATTTGTTTCACAGAAATATTGGTTTAATTGGTTCAGGGCAACTCTGACTAAGGATCACACTCTAATCTCTTGATGTTATCTTCTAGATACTTGTCATTGTAATCTCCCTGGTGCACTCTCTTCTCTCCGGGGTCTTAAATGTGTGTTCACAGTCATCAGTGGTATGCCAAATGGTCTCACTGTGATTGGAGCAACAAGAAAAGACATGAACAGAAATACTCTTTCTTCAGTCAGTCTAATGTGACTTATAAATTCTACACTAAAAAAGGCAATCCAGTAACAATGTTGAAAGCATGGAGTTAATGCCTACATTGTAGTTAATCTCTTATAAATAAGGGTTTGACCAAGAGGAAATTGTTAAAAATAAGTTCTAGTTGGGAGACCATTTGCCTGGAGAGGGTCTGACACTTCAAATTTTCATATGAACAAACCAAAGCCCAATGTAACAACAACAAAATACAACTAGAAACAGTATGTCAGAAACCACCAACTAGAAACTTAACCAGAAACTTTTCATTCTAACCAAGAAAAGTTTTGTTTTGTTTTGTTTTTTCTTTGATTCTTCTGCAAATACTTTATAGAAGTTTCAGCTCTTGCCTCTTGAGGTACAGTGCCAGTTTCACTGGTCTGGTGCTACGCGAATTCATGAATAAGTAAAGGCTCAGATGCACTATCTAAAATGTAAGTGTGCTTCAGTTTTGTTTGATCATTTGCTCATTACCTATAAACACTCTATCATCCAGCCAGCTTTTTTCTTTTTGAGAGATTTTTTTTTGCTATAGGGCGCGTGCGCTCATCAGACAGACAGAGAGAGACAGAGAGACAGAAAGTGAGAAATCACCCCCCAGAGGGGATGGTCACACCGCAATCCCTTCTCCTCCATTCTCCTCTCGGGATCTTGGGCATGCACGCACACGTGCCCAGAGTGAGTTCTAAGCCACCGGGCCCGGGACGCGAACCGCGGTCGACTATGTGGGAGTCCAGCGACATAGCCATTACGCTAACTACTGGTTCCCAAGCCAGCTTTTTTTTTAACAGTACTTTACTCAGATTTTTCTCAGCCACTGAGCCTTTCCTTCAGGTTTTCCAAAGTGCCAGGTTCTCCCTTTGTTGTCGCCATTGGGTTCTTCCTTCTACTAGGAATGCTCTTTGGAGATCCCATTTTCACATAGCTGTCTCCAATACTATAGGCCTCAACATAAATATTACTTCCCCAGGGAGGTCTTCAGGCTCAACAAAGTAACATTTTATATATTTTTAAATCTACTACAACATCCCTTCCTTTTTTTTTTTTTTTTTTTTGGTAATACTTAAAATCAATCACATATGCAAACATATTCAGTGTGATTATTATCTATTTTTGTCACCAACCTAAAAGCTCCCCACACTATTATAAGATACAGTGCAACATAGATGCTCAGTAAATATATTTTAATAAACCAACATATTAACGTGATTGTGTGCTGCCATTTATGCTAATAGAGACAACTGACATCATAAACTTAGAAATAACAAAATAATATGCAGTAGAAAAGCAACTGTAATTTAGTGCCATGTCCATGAATGTAATTTTTATGGTACTTTTAAAATGATTAACCATTTATTTTTTTGAGATAGAGGGAAAGGGATATAGGCAACCCCAATGAGGTCTTATGCCCTGTTCCAGTCCAGATCCTAGATACATTTGTTTGGTGTATACCAGAGGCCTCAGGACACAACACAGGACTTTCCCATTGCCAAATTATTTTTTTTTAATTTTTTTTTTTTTGGAGAGATTTTCACTGTAGGGCGCGTGCGCTCACCAGACCAGACAGAGAGAGAGTGGTCGACTACGTGGGAGTCCAGCGACATAGCCATTACGCTAACTGCTGGTTCCCCCCATTGCCAAATTTTGTATTACCATGGCACCACCATCTGGCACCCTTCTGTTACTTTTTCAAGAGTACTGGTAATATTTCAGTATTACTAACCCAGAAAGAAGTTGAAAGTTCATTTTTTAAGGATATTATAGAAGAGATGCTTAGATTATCTTCTGTCTAACACTGCAGTAGCAAGGCAATGTTATATTTAGTTAGAACTTTCCACATAACTCAGGACCAGCAGTTAGCGTAATGGCTATGTCTCTGGACTCCCATGTAGTCAACCACAGTTCTAGTCCCGGACCCAGTGGCTTAAACTCACACCAGGCGCATGTGCGTGCATGCCCAAGATCCCGAGAGAAGAATGGAGGAGAAGGGATTGTGGCATGACCATCCCCCCTGGGAGGTGATTTCTCACTTTCTGTCTCTCTGTCTCTCTCTGTCTTTCTGACAAGTGCACATGCCCTATAGCAAAAACCTCTCCCAAAAATAATGAGAAAAGAACTTTCCACATAACTAAATATCAGAGTGTTTGCCTTTTTTTTTCTATTTATTTATTTATTTATTTATTTTGCTCTAGGGTGTATGCCCTCACCAGAGACAGAAAAAGTGAGAAATGACCGTAGAGCAGACGGATATGCTACCATCCCTTGTTCTCCACTCTCCTCTCAGGAACTTGGGCATGCCTACATGCACCTGGCAAGATTTCCTAAGCTGCTGTGTCTGGGCCTCGAGTGCACGGTTGGCCATGTGGGATACAGAACATTTACCTCTATGTCATCTTCAGGTTCTAAAAGTGTTAGACTTTCAATTTCCCTTTGTTTTGCCTCAAGGTAACTACATAACACCAGGCGACTATCAGGTTAAATTAATCTAATCCTGAAATTTTATACTCACTTTCTCTGTTCACGTGACACTTGAGACCTTAGCCTAAGACTTTGAAGACATTTTTTATCCTTCCCTTCTTAGTAAATGAACAAGAAATAGCATTCTCCTTTTTGATGGTATAAACAACAGATGCATACACACACATATACACTCCTTACAAAGTCAATTACAGTAAAAAAGAAGCCATAGAAATGGTTTGTTTATATTGTATACATGTGTGTGTACAGTCCTTGATCTAGTCAACTTGTTGCTTTATTATAATTATGGCCTCAATTCAACCACTAAGATTTCATGTGAAAATACTAAGGAGAGGTTAAGTGGTGGTAAAGCAGTAACGTACCTTTCCCACCTGGCAAAGGTGCCGTGTTCATTTCCCAGGACCTCCTTAAGTATGCCAGGTATGCAAGTGAGTGGCCATGACCAGGGCTGCTGACACCGGGGATGGGTCATGGAATGAAGACTTTCTTTGATGGTACCTGTCTCTCTTTCCGGGTCTTTTTGTGTGTATGTTTCTCTCTCTCTCTTTCTCTCTCTTTCTCTTTCTCTCCCTGTCTCTCAATAAACAAAGAAAATATTAAACTGAATAAGTAATAACTTTGAAAAAAGTAAATATTTCATATTATTGGAATAACAACACTCAATACAAATTGCCAACATATGTTATGTCTTGTGTCTGAGTTTTTAGTTACCTGCACATTTAGAGTTGTGAAATTTTTACCAAATATACTGTTCTTCTACATAAATGTGCAATATCCAGTATTACCTAATGTCTAATTTTTTAACTGCCCACATGATTTAAAAGAAATTAGAGGTTATTAATTGTTTGCAGTCCAAAATGAAAGGTTGTATCCTAAGAAAGAAAGCATAGCATGAATTAAGATATTAATCATAAGAAATAGAATCTTTTGTTTATTGTCTCAATTTTTGTTGCCTAATCCTACTGAATCTCATCAAACAAAATTAGGTCTTTATATGCTCTACCAAGTTTCTTAAGCACTGACTCCCTTCAAAAAATGAAGTGTGTATGTGGAGGGGACAAGTTCTTACAAAAATAGATCAAGAAAGGATGACTTCATCAAAGAGAGTCTTTGCCACATTAGAGAAAAGAAGTTGGGAAACGCAGTAGTGGATCTTTGTGGCCATCACCCCTTTTTTCTTATTCTACGGACTGTATCTTGTTAGAACTTGTGTAGACTGAGTGTGGCTCCACAATGTGGCTGCTCAAATAATCCAGCCTTTCCTATGATCTAATGTTTTAATGTTTTCCCACGGAAAGAAACTTTTCTCTTTGTGTGAGATGAATACCCACAAAATATGCCCTAAATCCTCTCTCAAAAGACATGTTATTGGTATCATGCAGTCATTTGTAAGGACAGTTCAACTTCTCTATTCACCTTTTTAATTTCATGCATTTCACAACTATTTAAGAAGTTATGTTTTACCACAGTCACCATTTACCAAAGTTTACCTTGCAAACATTCTTTTGGTTAACTTGACCCTACTTTTTAATACTTAAATTAGAAACAAAAAAGTAAAAAAGATCTGGCAGATATACAAATTTGCAGAAATAAACCAATCAGTATTGTTCATAGTAAAGTATTTTTTTTTTTTATTTCCTCAGGGTAAGAAAATGTAGTTTAGTTGCATCGCGCATGTTAAAGTCCAATCCAATATACACAACTTTACATGTCGGTGTATTGTACTTAAATGAGTTCTCCAACTACATATTTTTCTAAAATTCCTTGTAACCCTCACATAGAATGGATATTGAAAAAACTCACAAGTATTGTGTTAGCATAATGATGTAGAGAATCACAATGCAGAAGATAGAAGGGGAGTGAGTCTACTCTATTTTCTTTTGTAATGACTAGGTGTCTATTTTAGATTCATTATAAGATCATGTATAATGCTAATCATTTATATATTCCTAATCAGAAAAGTAGTCCCATCTGAGTTCTCAGACTATTAATGAAAGTCCCTTCATAAATACACAATTTCGGACCTAACTGCAAAACCAAGAAAATTAATTCTATGGAGAGAATCCGAGTACCAGGACCATTCTTTTCAAGAATATGCTCTTTGTATCAGAATGATGAAAACTAGATATAAAGGGATTTTATATTACTGGGAAGATAAAGTGGAAGCTGAGTAAAAGAGAGAATCTGAAAAAAATGCTTAAACTGTAAAAGTAGTGTGTAGAAGTCATAGGTGATTTTTAGGTGAATGTATTTTGGATCTGGTATTTCTATGAAAGGATGAATGCTTCTCTGCTATTACTACACTACAACTCCAAAATGAACACATAAGAGACATAATTACTGTGGTGCTAATCTCATTACAATATATTTTATACACGCACACACAAGGTTATGTAGAGTGCAGGTAATAATCAGTTAATGTGGTGTTATGGTACAATGCCCAAATACTTTCAAATGTTTGTTATTATGTGACCCCACGGAACTGAAAATAAGAAAAAATATCGCAAACTCTAGGAATTGGCCTCTATTATCTGTCACTACCCATCTTAACTTATTTTTAATTCTGTGTTACAGAAATGTTTGCTCCATTTATTTCTATCTATAATTCTTTTTTATCAGGAACAAGAAATATGGAGAATTGTGAAGACTAGG
>NW_006159884.1:2498944-2519291 GCF_000334495.1 Tupaia belangeri chinensis | reverse complement strand
AAAGAGTCAATATCTCATTGTAAAATGAGTAGACAGTCTCATTCTATAACTGCCACTGGACCTTTACCCCCTGGCCTAGTAAACTTATTAATCACCAAGTTAGTAAAAGAGTCATACCTAGTTTAATGGCATTGTTGAGGCAGTCTCCCCTCTGCACAGTACTTTCTACTTATAAAAGGAACACCCTGGACTTCAACAGAAAGTTTAACTCTTGAGTTTATCTGAAGTCAGATGGCACAAATTAGATCGTTGTCTGTATAAACAGTCTATAAAGGATAAATAAAATTCATCTAACTTTAATTGAGCCCTACCATGGGTAATTCAGCAGATACAAAATGAACTAACACATAAACATGTTCTTGGTGTGTACTAACAGAAGGTAGATATCTCTCTTGGAAAGCTTCATGAATTTATTTTGGGTTTTGATGATCATATATTTCCCATCAAAAAGAGAAACTACTTAAACTTTTCAATGAAAAGCATTATATAAGGAGGAACCAGCAGTTAGCGTAATGGCTATGTCGCTGGAGTCCCACATAGTCGACCGTGGTTCGCGTTCCGGACCCGGTGGTTTAAAACTCACACCAGGCACGTGTGCGTGCATGCCCAAGATCCTGAGAGGAGAATGGAGGAGAAGGGATTGTGGCATGACCATCCCACCTGGGGGATGATTTCTTGCTTTCTGTCTCTCTGTCTTTCTCTGTCTGTCTGGCAAGCGCACGTGCCCTATAGCAAAAATCTCTCTCAAAAAAAAAAAAAAGCATTATTTAAGAACTGAAGTCATACTTTTATATTTCTTGCAATCTAAAACTGAGTTCACATTCACACTAGCAAAAACCTGTATAGGGAGAAGAAATCATACCCAAGTAGAAGAACTGCCAAAATAGTCAACTTCAGAGAAACAGCAAAGAAGGAAACAACAACAAAAATTCTTGCCTGTACAATGTTAAAAATAAGAAAGACAAATGTATCTGGGGGAATCTTCATATCAATTCACCTTCACAAATTCCCGTTTAACTTAACCCCTTGGAAACACCTTCTGCATTTTCTCTCTTTTTATTCCCCCCACATCCAGTCTAATTCTATCAAATGGACTTCCACTATAGCTTTTGAGTAAACCTCCTTTCACATCTGACAACTCATCTGCTATGCCATCACCATTTTATCCCTAAAGGTTTTTGCTGTCTTCATTCTTTTTGTCTTTAATAACACCCCTCACAGAGGACACATAGCATGGTTTTTGTTTTTTTTTTTTTTGGAGAGATTTTCACTGTAGGGCGCGTGCGCTCGCCAGACAGACAGAGAGAGACATAGAGACAGAAAGCGAGAAATCACCCCCCAGGGGGGATGGTCACGCCGCAATCCCTTCTCCTCCATTCTCCTCTCGGGATCTTGGGCACAAACGCACACACGCCCGGCGTGTGTTTTAAGCCACCGGGTCCGGGACACGAACCGCGATCGACTACGTGGGAGTCCAGCGACATAGCCATTACGCTAACTGCTGGTTCCCCATAGCATGGTTTTGAATAGCATTCACTTATGTTGAAACCACTTGATGGGTTTTCACTACTTTCTTTACATGACTGAATCATTCCCAAGAAAACTTCATCCCCATTTCCAGGAATTTCCACTCTGCCCCTCATACTTCTATGCAGTCGGTGCCTTCAATATCCTTTTCTATCTCCAGGAACATAGCAAATGGCAATCACAAATTTGTTTTCTTCTTTTTGTTTATTCATTTAAGTATTTTATTCAAAGGAGAGTATGTGCAAAATCATATGAGAGACACTTAAGAGACACTTGGACTCCTTTCCGCCAGTCCTCCTGTTCCTCGGAATCTTGGGCATACTCACCCACCCAGAATGTTTCAGGTCAACCAGGCAGGATCTGAACCAGCATTCATCCACGTGGCCTCCAGCACTTTATTGCACTGCACAGAAGGCTGAACCTACACTTCTGTTTTTTAAATTAAGGTTCTGTTCAAGTTACCTGGCAGGTCAAACTTTCTCACTAGGCTCTGGACAGTCTTTGAGGTCCCAATGCACTGTGCAAATGCCTCAGTTATAGATGTCTTTGAGTACAGTGACCTTATGTAAGGCAGTCTGGGATCAAAACAACTCTATCAACTACATGCGGTAGGTACACTCAAAGATTTGTGGAATGAATTAAAGAACGGTGATAAATGTGGAGAAATAATATGAGAGGGGTCCAGCTCCATCTGCCACTTACTCTACCCCAGCACGTTTTTCTCTCAAGTTTTCTAATGACCAGGGCTAGTTTATATTCTCTAAGGGAAACTACAATCCACAGGCTTTATCTGGACAACTGCTTATTTTTACTATGGCCAAAAGGTAGGTTTTTTTTTTTTTTTCATTTTTAAGTGGTTAATAAAATACCACATGATATTTCATGACATGAAAAATTACAATAAAAAATTCACATTTTCATGTACTTATGTACATGAAAATAAAACAAGTAGTTGTATTAAAGCAGAGCCCTTCTCATTGATTTGCATATTGACTGTGGCCACCTTCTCTCTGCAAAGTCAAAGGTGAGTAGTATGACAGAGGTCTTGGGGCTGGCAAAGCTCAAAATAGTTGTTACCTTTTCCCTTCACTGAAAAGTTCTGAGGACCAGCAGTTAGCGTAATGGCTATGTCGCTGGACTCCCACATAGTCGACCATGGTTCGCGTCCCGGACCCGGTGGCTTAAAACTCACACCGGGGGCATGTGCATGCATGCCCAAGATCCCAAGAGGAAAATGGAGAGAAGGGATTTCGGTGTGGCCATCCCCCCTGGGGGGTTATTTCTCGCTTTCTGTCTCTGTCTCTCTCTGTCTGTCTGGCGAGCGCACTCTCCCTAAACTCTCTAAAAAAAAAAAAAACAAGTTCTGAAACATGTATTCAACCGTGTTATGCTTCCTACTGACTTAACAAAGGTACCTGGAGACGGCAACCTGGAGCTGACGAGCATTGGCAGCGCTCTACATTCTTCCTGTTCTCTTGGGCTTCTCAGGAATGATATAAAATAATATGCAAAGTCCAGGTACAAGCTTGGATGTGATGCCTACCACACATTTGAAAATGTGACTTTACATTATACGTGTCTGATCATTTCATAGAGGGGCAGGAGGGCAAGTAAGAAAGAAGAAAGGAAGAAAACAAGCCTCCAGGTCTGGGACTCAAACTACAGTCGGAGTCCAGTATTCCCACATCACCTGCTGGCCTCAACAATCATTTCTAAGTGAGAGTCTTTTTCACCTAACCACAGCGTATTGCTTCCAAGTTTTTCTGACATATAGTCATAAAAATACGGCTGGTAAAATTTTATGAACATGGTTACATTTTTGCCAATCTTTCCCTTCAATATTTCAAATGGTCAGATGGGGTTGATCTTAATATTGTTGTTCAACTGCCTAGGCCAGGATAGAAAGAGATAATAAGTGCAATCTTCTGTAGTTTGCAGTAGACAAACATCTTCCTACAGAATCTTTACTATTCTGTTCCAGCAATGCAGTACAAAATGAAAGATGTTTTTCCATTGCACTTAAATCCCATTCATTCAAAGACTCTCTTTCTAGTCAATGATGCAACCCTCCCTAAATGGGCACCATAATCTTGTGACCTTTAAACCGGGCTATAACACTCCTAATCTGTATCCCGTTTCTCTCCTTGCCCGACTCCTATACTTATCCCCTGGGTCCTTTCAGTATTATTGCTTTGTTGGCTTCTCCCTCTAGTTAGATATCTTGATTTCTGATTATTTCCCTGAAGAATTGGTTTACATTTAGATACCGACTAAAGCATTAGCTTCCCAGCCTAGAGTTTTGTGAATCATTTCTTTCTGGGGAGGAAGATGTAGGGAAGGGTTCTAATTGCTTTTCATTTTTTGAGATATGTAATTTTTAAAAATCATTTTGCCGTTATATCACTAATAAAGATGTTAAGTAAGACCTCACTTAAAACTGATCTCTAGACATCACCCACCAAATCGTTACATTTTTATCTCTGATTGCCCTTGGGTATTACCACCTTTTAACAAGATATTTCACTTCCACTGAGTGAAAAACAGGTTACAGGAAGCACCATGCAGAGTCTTTTAAATGTTGTTTGTTCTCATGTTTGGACTGAAGTTAGAGCTTTTGCATGAGCATGAATACGCACAGAAGGACCAGACAAGGCTGTTATGCAAAAAAAAAAAAGAAAAAAAAGCAGTAAAATTAAGAACAAGAATCAGAATAATTTAAAAATAAAATGGGTTTAAGTCTTGACTTTATTTTCACGTCAATAATAACAGTCTTGCAGGACATTAGAACAACGCTAAAAAACAGTATAGGAAACACTACCTCGTATTTTCCAGCTGCCACACACAAGCCACCCAAATTGGAAAGCTTTTCTGTCCATGTACTTCAGATGATTGACAAGGATCTTAAACCTTGAGCAATTTTACTTGACCTGTGCCATGTACATGTCATCCAAAGATATAAAGACAGGTAATGGGAATTATAAGGATATCATCTTTAATTCCTTACACTAAATTAGCAGACAGATACAAACATGCATGTGTACACATAGAAATAACGACTTCTTTGTAAATCACAGACTGTCACTTATATCCGAGTGCTCATGGGAAACTAACACCTGCCACCCTTAACACTTCCTCGTGAGATGCTTCTCTAAACTCTCAGGAGTATTGTAATTAGTTTCTTTATCAAACAAACAAAAATGCTATTTGGTTATTGTGAATTATATCTGCCTAGGCGACATTCTAAATATGCTCACTAACACCAGTTTTTTAGTTTGATACTACAAACATTACCAAAATAGGAGAATGGTTAACTGATGTTTTTAAGTGCCCATTTGTAATATTTTCACCTGATTCTTTTCACTTGATGATAGCCACAATGAACAGTTCATGAAGTATTATTTAAAATGAAAAAGACAATTGCAGGTATTGGAAATTTAGCAACTTCTTTTTCAAAAGCTTTGACAACGTATAAGATCTAATTTGCAAAATAGTCAAAGTACTGTGAAGACCTTTCTTGTGCGCCTCCCCCACCCCCGCCCCATTACAAACAGAAGGTATTAATCACAGGATCTGAAAGGCAGCTGACTGATGCTATTCACCGAGTAGGGCATTCTCACTAATGTGGCCCCATGAATAACTCTCAAGGCTTTTATTATGGCTCTGAGTGGACTCTCAGCAGCACCGCCTCTTTTTAGTAACCCTGGTCCCCTTAGGCTCCAAAAGGATTATAGATAATGGCTGAAAGAAAGCATCATTGGTAAAAACAAAAGTTTTTAAAGGGGAAAAAAAAAAATGGGAGCAAAGTGGACATATTGGAGACAAGTCATGATTCATGGCCTGTACTGTGTTCTGCCTCTTTCTCTCACTCAATTCACTCTTTAGTTTTACTGCTGGGTAGAAGGGACCAAACCAGTGCACTTCTCCTAGCAACCAATATCAGTCAGCAAAGAAGGCATGTCATCTGCTCAAAGGGAAAACGGAAGAATTTGGGGTCATACAAAGCAGACACATGTTCTTTTGCATTTGATCCCAAATTGATTATCAAAAAGGATTCAGTAAATGCTAAATAATTCTGTTTTATGTGATTGCTAACAATCCATAGAACTAAATATCAACTTGTCTTCCTGCTATATAGTGGAATGTCAAATAGACACTCTACTTCATTTGAATGTTCAGTTTTCACTCTTCTAACACACCACCTCACCTATGCCTTAGAGTTCTTAGGGTTGTACTTCCCAGGTATACTCAGCATTTCTAAGACCTTCCAAATGCAAAGATCATATTGAGACTCTTTCACGCTTCATGTTTAGAAAGCTTTGCATTGAATCCTGGTAGAGACCAACTATAAAATCTATTGGCGGGCTGTCTTATTTGCATGCCATGTTTAACCATTCCTTCAAAAGATAAACACTGCTCTCTGAAAAAAAAATAGTTGAACAAACTTTCAAATTAAATTTCACATGATGAGACACGTTTACTGAAAGCCTCAAAAATCTGGAGTGTTTCATAAACTCCATACGATGAACATCACAGGTGCTATAGTTTAATAGGAAAGTGCAGTAAGACTTCACAGCCTGGAAAGCATTCTTCTTAAAGTTAAAATTGTCTGTTGGGTTGTGAGCAGAGTGCAGGCATCAAACAACTCAATTTATTCATATCATATAGCCATGTGTATGGTGATGGGGGGAGGCATCAGAGCTATATCTGCCCCGTATCTCTACCCACATGTTTTACATGTTGTATATATTTTTCCAGGTCTTTTTCTTTCATTTTGTATTAGAAGTTGACATCCTGTAGGCTTTCAAATCACAATGGAGGGATTAAAATACTTAAAAACATACTTAGATACAAAATTGCTTACATTTTTTTTTTTAATGAGAGCCAGTGAAGAATACCCCTGTTAAATCTGTTAGCACTTCCTTTCTGGTAAAGTTATTACATAGAACTGGCCACGTATCGAACTGAAAAGAGGCAACAGACCTCAACTGAATGACAGCTTGAAGATTTGTGAGTGTAGGGCTCACATCCTGTCGATATGTTTTTTCATTATTAGATCTTAACTCTTGAGGTAACCACTACCATAAAAAAATGTTTTGAAACCATCAAATTAAATATTCCAACTCTTCATAGTCCATTCGCACACGCACACACACACACACACAAATGCTGATGACTCTGATACCTGGTATTTTCTTTTTAAAAGGTAGCATCCTTCTTACCCAGTTTCTGCTCCATTTCACGATAGAAATAGGGGTAGGTTGGACACAACTGGCATTTGGGTAATGGTCACACTTCTTGTTGTTGTTGGTGACATGCAGAGGTATTTTACAATACTCAAGCTGTTGGCCATTTAAGGAGCACAAGGTAAAATTCTAATTTAATGGATCAACAATCAACTTGACTTTCAGCAACTACACTGTTATTTGCTAATACATTAAAGTTCACTTTAAAATAAAGATATGAAGCACAACTCAGAGTTCTTGTTTCTAGGTTCTTTCTAAATGTCCCCTAAGTTAATGTAACCTTGAAGAATATATTTTATAATTATATGATATACCTAAATAATGTAATTTAACTACTATTTGCTGGTATTTAGAATTAGATACTATAAAGTTTTAAGATATGGCTCTAATCTTGATTTATAAAGATTTATAAACTTTTCTGGGTTTTTTTGAGAGTTTTTGTTTGTTTGTTTTGTCTTGTTTTGTTTTGTTTTGCTATAGGGCGCGTGCACTCGCCAGAAAGACAGAGAGAGACACAGAGATAGAAAGCGAGAAATCACTCCCTGGGGGGATGGCCACACCGCAATCTCTTCTCCTCAATTCTCCTCTCAGGATCTTGGGCACGCACGCATACACGCCCAGCATGAGTTTTAAGCCACCAGGTCTGGGACTCAAACTGCGGTCAGCTACAAGGGAGTTCAGCGACATAGCCATTACACTAACTGCTGATCCCTAAACTTTTCTTTATAGAGAAAAACCCTTGAATTTTTTTAAGTCAAAAGTTTCCCCTTTTTCATTATACTTACAAAAATTTTAATTGGCTATAACTGTTGCTTATGTTTTGGACAAATCCCTTCAATTCTAGTCTGGTTCCAATAGGCGCTTCTTTTTTAAACTTGAAGAGCAGTTAATGAGATAGTTGAGTTTTATTCCATTTTCTGCTCATTTCTAAAAAAAAAAAAACTTAAGATAAAAAACTGTAGAAAGAGATTCCATATCAATCTTTGCAACAGAAATTAAAAAGTGGCTTTAACCTCTTCTCTTGAGATAAAACTGCTGTTTGTAAATTGTTACAGTTTCAGTGACCAGGATCTAAGTGTATTAGCTAAAGATTATAGATTTCTTAATATTAAATTTTATAAAATAGTACTTATCCATAAAGAAAACATAAATACGACTGGTCATTAATGAGTGAAAGTGGTTTGAATTTTAAAACTAGTGAGTTTTGTCTGTAATTCTTACCCATATCATTGAACCTATGTCGAGACACAGGGATATACTGTCTAGGCAGATTAGATAGTAGACCATGATTATTTTCAAAGGTGCATGGTTATGGTTTCGAATCATTATTTTTCCAGGCTAATTTTTCTCCTTCAACTGTACTCAAAGGTAATAACAAGTAATAAAACATTAACTAGAAATACTAAGAGCAATAGAATTTATGTTTGTGGGAAATCTTGAAATTTATGACGTCAAATGTCATCTTTTATTTGATAAGGGTCTAATGTCATACAATTCTAAGTAGAAAAGCTAGCACTGTAGTCTAGAGTTTCTGGTTACCACAATGATAATGATATTGGTTTATTTAAGTCATCCTTCTAATATACAGAAATACTCATTATTCATATGTAAATATGAATAATGTAAAAGTTTATTAGAATCAATGTCTGCACCATATGAAAGAAACATAATTAGCATATGGAGAAAAAAACGTGTGTGAAGACCAAATGTTACTTTTCAAGAGATTTTGTATACTAGGAGTGTTTGTTTAGAACTCGGCAAAGTTGTCTCACACAAGACTTATCTTCATGATATTTTATACCAAAAGTAACAGATTAAAAAAAATACTCTGGGTAAAATATAAACTGATCAATATGAACTGAAATGCAGGGTTATATAAACGTGTTCTATTTGTTAACAAATTGCTGTTTATAGTATGCCTGTCTTGTTTACTCCTTTCATTCACAACCATATTCACTTGGGAATTCCATTTGTTCTGTAATCAGCATATGATGCAATGGAAACATACATGTCATAGCACGTTTGTCACAGTTGTATGGGTGTGGCCTCAAATGAGTCCTGTTAAGAGGGGAAAAAAATTCATTATCAGGCACCTGAAGACTCATGCTTGAGAAATCATATGAAAATTGTCATTAAATACGTTGCAGTTGTAGTCCATAATTAGTTTGATAGGCAAAGTCATTTTCTAGTCATTTTCCTTATTCACATTATCTGGGGAATATAATGTAATAAAAATACTACTATTAATAAAAATAATAAATAACAGCTAAATGGTGCTTATAATGTACTAGGCACTGTTTAAGGCAATACACACCACACACACACACACACACACACACGTTCACATACACACTAACATACATATAAAAGTTAAGGTATTTGGTCCAACTTACTCATAGTGTTTGTTGATTCTCAATAATCATCTAATACTTATTCCTATGGACAATCTATGTTACAACCAAACTAGACTTGCTTGTCTTTCTTTTACTCCTATCCACACCATTCCTCTCTTATTCATTTTGCTGGAATGCAATCTCCCGTCTTCCTGGTTATCAAAACCCACCGTTCCTCTAAGGGCCAGGTTAAGTGGTTCAGATTATAGCAGCTGGAAGTCACTGTTCCCTTCTTGAGTCCCCATACTATGTTGTATATACGTTCAAAAATCCTGTCTGCCCCACACTACTGTGTGTTCACATAAACATTTGTTACTGTCCTTACTAAGTAGTGATCCCCATGAAGTGAGAACAATTTAACGGGTCACAGCGTTCCTTTCAGAGTCCATCAAGTTGCCTTGTCTATAAAATAGTTACTCATGGCATGTGTGGAGTTAAACGAATAACCTCGATATATCCAAGGTAATTCTCTTACTCTCAAACACCTGGTTGTTTCCAGTAACAAAGAGTCTAGAACTCTTTCTGGAGGTGACAACTTAGAAACAATCTCACAGGAAGAAGCATGGTATAGACATCAAGAAACCCAAATGATAGTTTCAGCCTTGCCACTAAGTAGCAATGGCATCAGTGACAAGGTACACAACCTCCCTGAGCTTCAATTCTACATAAGTTGCACCAATAAGGGAGTTGTGCTGCATAATCACAAACATTTTTTCTAGCTCTGACATGCTATATCATTCTATAATTTAAATTTAGTATTACAGAGGTCTCTGCTAAAAGTAACCAATTCAATTGAGTTAACTGTATTTGCAGAACTTTACAGTATATCTGAAGAACTTAGACAACAACAGCAACCGAAGGGATTAGGCATTAGACTATTGTAAAAGTAAGGATATTATCGTAATAAAAAATTCTCTTTCTTAAAAACATCCCACTCCACTTATAACTTACTTCAACTCCATTCTGAGTTGAAGTAAAAGAAAATATTTACCTCATCCATTGCTAGTGGAAATGTAAAATAGTACAGCTGTTTTGGAAAATAGTCTCGCAGTTCCTCAAAAGGTTAAATATAGAGTTACTATATGACCTATCAATTCCACTTCAGACTAAATGAAAACATATGGCCATACAAAAATTAGTACACAGATGTTCAAAGCAGCAATATCATAATAGCCAAAAACTGGAAACAACCTAAATATCCATTAACTGATAAATTAAAGGATAAATGATACGGGAGATTATTCAGCAATAAAGAGAAATTAAGTACTGTTACATGCTATAACATGAATAACCCTTGGGGAAAACTGTACTAAGGGAAAGAAGCTAGTCACAAAATACCATATTGCATGAATAAAAGTATAGGAAATGACCAGAATGAACACACCTACAGAAACAGAAAGTAGACCAGTAGTTTCCAATAGTTGGGGTAGTAGTGGTGGACCAGGAACACAGTACAGGGTTTCTTTATTGGGTGATAAAGGCATGTTAAAGTTAGATGATAGTATTAGATTATAGTGACAGGTGCATCACTGTGAATATATGAAGAGACTTCCAAAAGGTCATAGAAGAATGGAATTAAGTACAAGTTTATTTTGGTACCAAAATACTGAAATCCATGCATCATGTTTTTGTTTTTGTTTTTTTTTTTTTTTTGGAGAGGTTTTCACTATAGGGCGCGTGCGATCGCCAGACAGACAGAGAGAGACAGAGAGACAGAAAGCGAGAAATCACCCCCCAGGGTGGATGGCCACGCCGCAATCCCTTCTCCTCCATTCTCCTCTTGGGATCTTGGGCATGCACACACATGCACCCGGCATTGAGTCTCAAGCCATCAGGTCCAGGACGCAAACTGCGGTCGACTACATGAGAGTCCAGCAACATAGCCATTACGTTAACTGCTGGTCCCCATGCATCATGTTTTTCATAACACATATTTTCATGCATCTTTTGAGAATACTTTTTTCTCTTAAACCCACTGAGTTATGCACTTTAAATTAGTAAATTTTATGGCACATGAATGTTGTAGTCCATTTTGCTGGTAGTAACAGAAAATACCTGGCACTGGGTAATTTAAGATAATAAAGGTTAATGTGTCTCACAGTTTGGAGGTCCAAAGCCCAGAGGCCAGTACTGGTGCCAGTCTTGCAGAGTCCTGCTCACATCATGATGGGGAGAGCAGGGTACCTCTGTCCCTCAGAGACTCTCTCTGCTCTGGTCTCATTCCCTCTCCATATAAAACCACCAGAACTCAATCATGGGGGTCCCACTGTAATCGTTCCCAAAGTCCCCACCTGTTAGCACCATAAAGATAATAAGTTTCCTCTTGATACATGTGCAATCTAATCTTAACACATGGATTTTGGGGGAACATAAGCCGTATCATTAAATAACATCTCACGAAAACAATTGGAGGAAAATAAAATATTAAATAAGCAAAACTTAGAAAATATCTATGCTGGCTTTTATCTCAAAAATAAATTATTATTTTTTTAGGGGCTGCAGTTAGTGTAATGGCTATGTCGCTGGACTCCAATGTAGTCAACTGTGGTTCAAGTCCCAGACCCGGTGGCTTAAGCTCATGCCAGGCACGTGTGCGTGTGTGCCCAAGATCTCGGGAGGAGAATGGAGGAGAAGGGATTGCAGCATGGCCATCCGCCCTCAGGGGGTGATTTCTCATTTTTTTGTCTCTCTGTCTCTCTCTGTCTGTCTGGCGAGCGTACACGCCTTATAGCAAAAACTTCTCCAAAATAAATAAATAAATAAAAAATAAATAAAAATAATTTTTTTATATAGGTTTTTGCCTTAGAGAGACAGAGACAGTGAGAGGGAAAGTGAAAAATCATCCCCCACATAGGATGGCCACGCTACAATCTCTTCTCTTCCATTCTTTTCCTGGGATTATGTGCACAGAGGCACATGTGCCTGGTGTGAGTTTTAAACCACTGGGTTTGGGATTAGAACTATGGTTGGCCATGTGAGAATCCAGCGACGTAACTGCTGGCCCTCAAAAACAATTTTTTTAGTTACAACTTCTTTTACTTATTTTGTTAAAATCTATATAGACTTGCCACATTCCTAATATAGTTCAGTTTGGTATCAGTGGGAGTACACAGGGCTCTGGTCAGGGTCATTGCAACAGCAAACAGAGTAAGACAAAACTATTACTTGTACTCATTGAATAATTAGACCGCTACATTTCTGGGGATCAATTTTAGAACGAATCTATTTGATTCTATCTCTGAACTAGAGTAATCATTTCATTTGTTACTAATGTTTAAGCAGAAAGGGTAAGCTGTCCTCAATGTACAGCAGAGTCTCCACTAGCAGAAGCCATATCCTCATGTAAGTCACTGCTCCACAGTGTGGGGAAGAGTGTATGCTCCTGTTAAGGCACATTAGAATCATTCAAAAGAGTGCACAGTCAACATAGATACACCACTCAATAGTATGTTTAAAATCGCAGCACTGGTGTGGTGACTGGGGAGAATGACTGAAAATTAAAATTACCATTATTGAAAATGTTCTTTGTTAAATGGTAAGGAAGCATATTGAAGCCAATGGTCAATCCTGTGCAGAAGCCAAGGAAAAGCCTGAATATTAAATTACCAGAAATCATGACGTCATTTGAGCCAAAACATTCATGCCTGAAAATTCAGTCTCCATGCCTCTGTCTCTGTCCCTACACACACCCTACACACACACATATTCAAATAGTAAATGTTCATATGTTAAGCTTAAGCATGAAAAGGAACATTTCCAAAACACTTCATAAGCACATTTTCATTAATTCAGCAAAAATCTGAATATCTACTACTTGTCATTCAGTGAACTAAGCACTGGAGGCACATCGGTAAACATGACACTCAGTTAATTCTCTGCCCTAAGAGCTCAGTGGAGGAGTGAGAAAATAAACAAACCAACACCAATAGCATCTATTGTTGGAAGAACATTCACCATGGATCTCATGTTTCTGTATGTCTTATAATCAGAGGTATTAACTACTTTTTTGTTCCAAAATATCTTTGCAAGGATATTTATTTAGCAAACGACTTTAGAAAATGCAGATGGTTTTTCTTGAGAAGAGAAGACAAATTTGCTTAGAGTTCAATATAATGAAGATAATGTCTTCCTCCAGGACAAAGGTTAACAACTTATTAGGTAGTCAAGAAAGTAATTACACATTTTTGCATAGAAAAACAGAAAAATATGTCATGACTTTCCTGACATCCTACTTTATTATCATGATAGCATATCCTGGTCCTAAGCTCACGTTTCTCAAGGGAAGGCTAACCCCTTACCTGTGCGTCATTTACGTGGGCCCTTCTACATTACCCACGAGGTTTCCCAGGTTATGGAGACTGACACAAACATGAAGTCATGCTGCTTATTAAGGCAGGATTAATGAAGTCCATCATCTCTGACTCAGGAATCTCATGTCTCCTATCAGTGTTCATGTACTTGTGGCAGTCCAACTTCTCAGCTTGCAAGTATGGTAAGATGTCAGTCCTTTCACAGTTATTGACATGTATGTATGTGTGTGTATTTGCTCACATATACACACACACCCACAATAAGACAGAGGGCCAACACATTAGAGGGTTTTTTAAAAAGAATTATTTACTTAATTGTATTTATTATTATTATTATTATTATTATTATTAAATTTGACCAGGAAGAGAGATTGACAGAGGAAGACTGAGAACATAAGCCAAGGTCCAAGACTGGAACTGTGGTCTGCCATGTGGAGTCCAGAGCCTCTACCACCATACCACATGCTGTCTCCAATACAACAGAGTTTTAAGGGGAACAATTTTAGATTGGGTTTTCTATATTTCTGAGGAGATCATTTTGGGAGAGGGACTTACTAAATTAGGTATCATGCAAATCTGAGGAAGAGGATTTCCAGAAATGGAAAGAACAAATGCAAAGGCTATTTGCCAAGAAAGTTCTAAATCCAGTTTCTGGGTAGAGGATGTGAACAGATAAGGTTAGCGAGTTGGTGGTGGTGGGGGGATAGGTTTGTAGAGTCTTGTGATCCATTGTGAAGAGTTTTGAGTGTAAGCCATGAGCAAAGAGTTGGCAGCAAACATATATCTTATGTACATATTTTTAAAAGATCTCTGTAATCTCTGTAGAAAACTGGGATGCGAGTATATATATGTGTGTGTGTGTGTGTGTATCTGTATCTATATCTATATCTATATCTATCTATCTATCTATCTCATGCACACATGTATGCAAAATTCTGAGAGGAGAAGGGAGGAGAAAGAAGAGATTGTGGTGTAGCCATTCACCCTGGTGGTGAGTTCTCACTTTCCTTCTCTCTGACTCTCTTTGACAAGTACATGCACCCTATTAAACCAAATACCATTTATTAGACATTGCAATAGTCCCAGGTCTTTTGATTTTTTAAAAATTTAAAAAATTTCTTCCATGAGACAGAGAGAAAGCCAGAGAGAGAGAGGGGAGGGAGAGAGGGAAGGAGAGAGAGAGAGAGAGAAACAGGCACCCTCAACAGGGTCTTTATGCCATTATCCACTGCCAGCTTTGACCAGCCAGAATCATGGGCATGTGTGCATGCCTGGTGTGCACAGGGAGACCTGGGGTGTGAACCACGGAAATTTCTCATGTGACCTTGACATTGTAGAGTTTATTGTGACCAATGCGCCACCATGGCTGGAAAATGGTCCAGATTTTGCTAAGAATGGTAGTGACTTAAATAGGAAGAAATGCTTGGTATCCAGTTATTTGAAAGTGTATCAAAACGATATGATGAATAACTATTATGTGTAATTATACACACACACACATATATATATGTATGGGGGGCTAAATTTGTAGAGTCTTGTGATCCGTTGTGAAGAGTTTTGAGTGTAAGCCATGAGCAAAGAGTTGGCAGCAAACATATATCTTATGTACATATTTTTAAAAGATCTCTGTAATCTCTGTAGAAAACTGGGATGCGAGTATATATATGTGTGTGTGTGTGTGTGTATCTGTATCTATATCTATATCTATCTATCTATCTATCTATCTATCTATCTATATATATATATATCAGTTTTTTGTCATAGGGCATGTGCATTCACCAGAGAGAGACAGAGGTAAAAATGAGTAATCACTCTTCAGGGAGACACTGCAATCTCTTCTCCTCCATTCTCCTTTCAGGATTTTGGGCATGCATGTACAATGCCCAGAGTGACTTTGAAGTCTCTGGCATGACTTTCAAGCTACCAGTCTGGGACTCAAACCTCAGTTCACCACCATGCCACCTGCTGGCCCAATTATATATAGTTTTGACAGGTCCTCACTTTGCAATCCTCTTGCCTCAGCCTCCCTGCTAAGACTATAGGCATGTACCACTACACCTGGATCTTTCAGATAAATATCTCTGTTGCTCAGTTCAGTGTCCACTTCCCAATCTTCCTGCCTCTACTACCCAAATCCTTGGAACTAGAGGAACACGCTACCATGACCTGCCTTTAGATTAGACAGGGAATCAGACCTGGGTCCCCACATGGTCACAGCCTCTGGAGCACATGGTCTTAGCAGTGTACACCACCATGGCTAGGCCAACAGTGAGATGAACGAATGGCTGCACAGAAGAATGGACAATTGGGCAAATGCATGACAACCAAGTACAGCAAGATAAGGGTAAAGTCTGCATGGGGATGGATGTCTGAGTGTTCACTGCGAATTTCTTTCAGCTTTGCTGTATGTTTAAAAATGCTGACAATAGGGGACCAGCAGATGGCATACTGGTTACATCACTGGACTCCCACATAGTTGGCCATGGTTCAAGTCCTGAACCCAGTGGGTTAAACCCACACTGGGTGCTTGTGCGTGTGAGCCCAAAATCCAAAGAGAATGGAGAAAGGACTGTGGTGTGGCCATCCCTCCTGGGGGGGTGATTTCTCACTTTCTGTCTCTGTCTCTCCAGCAAGTACATACACCCTATATCAAAAATCTCTCTTTTAAAAAATGCTCATTATATATGATGCAGGAAAAATCACAAACATACACATGAAATGGTTGGTATCAGGGACAGATTTCAAAGAACACTAAAAACTTTAATATGGGCTGAGAAAACAGTCAGAAATGATTTTTGTGTCATGAAAATATCTGTGAATAGCAAAGCTATTTGTTGAAGTGGAAACAACGGGAAAACAGCAGATCTGTCATGGACTTGAGTTTGATATTTTCTCATTAGACACAGAGATGTCACACAGTCGGGGGATATGTCAAGTACTGAACCAGGCACTAGAAATACAAAAGCCAAGTTGTGTCCTCATGGAACTTACACTCCTCTGCATAATGAATAGGGTCATTCAGAAACATCAACCTAAATGTGTATTTGAAACCCACAGAACTAGGGAAAATAAGATCCTAAGAATTGACTGCCACTGGAGGAGAAAACAATAATGATTTAGGCCTAGGTTTCTCTGACGCTATTTTGAGATGGCGATAGGTATTTTGGCTATGTGACTCTTCAGATGCTGTATTACCTCTCTATCATGGTTTAACATGCTGCTGAAAACATTGAAAGAGTTTTCATAAAAACATCTCCTTAAAGTTCTTTATATAAATCATTCACTCATTATTTAATAATTAAAAGAAGTGGAAGAAAATCAATACCTATGTCAACACACTAATTTAGGATGATAGAACTGAAGACGCTGTAAGAAACAAAAAATAATTGCCTTCAAAAATAAATCTATAAAATGGTACCTATAAGTTTCCATCGTCTGTTTGAACTCAGAGCTGAAGACTTTTGTTTATCTGTAGGTAAGATCTATACAAAATGAGTTTGTAAAGTTATATGTAGTATCAGTAAAGGAAAAGTGAGAAAGTTCAAAACCCAATTGGATATACTCAAAGGCAAAACATTATTAACATATCTCCCTTAAATGCAGATTTTCTAATTTATTATTCAAGAAACACTTTTACCTATCTTTTCTGTCCTTCAAATATTTCACTTATTCCTTCTACTGGCTCAAAAAAGAAGGAAGCGGAGAGCAAGAAGAATGACAGGACAAGGAAGAAAGAAGGAGAAATAAGTAGAAGAAAGTTCTTTTTCCCTGATACTCTTGGAAAACTAGATTGCATGTGGGAAATAAATTTATCTTCCACAGAACTCAGGAACTACCTAAGCAGATATTACTAGACACATACTATCTTCCTCATTATGATATATGTATCCAAATTCATGCCATGTGCTTACATATTCATAATCTTATTGTCAAAGATGCTATTTCATACAGGCTGCTCAGAGATGAGATGGATCAGAACGGTTCTTTTTGTATAATCGTGATTGTTTTTTCTCTAAGATATTCTTGTTTAATGTCCTAAGAAATCCTTTTAGTTTATGGTCCACATGTTGCATAGCATCAAAGGTTATTCAAACAAAGCCAATTCAAATGATATTACTGCATAGCTGCAAGAGCAAATTTCAGGTTACTTATATGCAATTTCAGTTCTGAAATGGGCTACATATGGCTATGATAATGAGCGCATTACTGAAAGAAGCACTTTAGCAAAATGTATAAACGTATATGAGAGATTATACATCTGCACTGTGCATTCACATTATCTTTATCTCTCCAAATATCGTGTGCCATTTTCATTTAATAATAGTTAAAGAGTAAAGATGAGAAAACCACTGTCAATTTAAAAACACCCTTCCAAAAGTATGGTAAAGTTACTGGATTGGCACATGTATGAAATATGGAAGTAATTAAGAAGTCTTGTGATGGTTCACATTAGTTTCCTGTAAGTGACTGCGAGATACTATTCTTCAGAAATAAAGTCTGGAAAACAGAGACTAAATTAAATATATATTCTTCTATGTAACAGCAGAGAAACATCTGTATATGCAGTTAATTAATCAGTAACAAATAAAAATCCATATTTAGAACCCAAATAAAAAAGTTTGTTTATAGTTCTCAAGTAACTTAATATTTAATCTCCATGGATTGTTACAGGGACAGGACACTGAAAAATCATAAATAATATTAACACATATCTTCCATAAAAAGGCAAAACTCTTAACATTTTTCATGCGCTATAAAAATGCACATATAAATAACCCACCAAGCAAATTTCAATGCAAATCTATGTATCATTTGTCACTGAATAAAATTAATTTCTGTGTCTAGCACAAGGATAGTCAGTATATCTTTGAAATGGTACAAGCTTTCCTAAATTTGAAATTCATGTGGAGAATAAGCCTGTACCTCTGAGGAGGACAGTAAGTAAATAGAAATCAGAGAATCTTGAAAGAACAACAAAAGCTTAGAGATCTACAAACCAACCTACTCATTATAGATGTGAAAACCGGGTCTCAATGTGTTGAAACAGCCTAGAGGGCAGTGTTGTCCACATCCCAAATTTTCAACAATCCCCATGGAGAGGCTGTCATCATTCTCAAGTATCCAAAGGCAATCCAATGTCAAACATATGATTTACATACTAATTCAGTAAGAGTGGTCACAGTTTCCTTTACTTTTGACACAGCAGATGCTAAATACAAAACTAGTTTCACACATGCAAAATTTAACATCGCCTTCTCAGTCTCAATTCCTCAACCCAGGGCATTTTTCACTACATTACTAATGGATTCAGCTGCATAATTGTGACCCAGAAACAAATTGTCCCCCTATCCTATAATATTAAATAATGACAAAGGTTCTAGGTGTGTGTTCAGGGAGAGGAACGTGGTATGGAAGAGAAGGAAGCAAAGCTAGAGGGATATAAGGGAGGAAGAGAAGGGAGGGAGAAAGGGAGGAGAGGGAGGGAAAAGGAAAGAAATGATGTCTTGCTACTGCCGTTCCGGCAAGCTGGTTAATTGCATTTGTTTCATATATCTCCAAACACCCTGGTACATTAATTACATTCTGTAACACCAAGCTCTTCTGATTTCCTCTGTCACTTCCACTGAGCAATTTAATTGTATTCCTCCTAGCAACACACAGATTTAAGAAAAGGGGGGGGAGAGAACCTTAGTGATAATTCCGTAGTCTAATATATAGTTCATGCATGCATTTCTATTACTGAGACATGCAAATTCATGGTTTATGGGGACATATCTAAAGAGTTGCACCAAATTCTTCTTACCATCAGAGAAAAAAAAACACACTTGGAACAAATAAAGCTTTCTGTTATGGTAATGTAAATGTACTGTAAAGGTAAATGTATTGAAGAAAAAGCACACAGAGATGATTAGAGATATGCTTATAGATATTGCCACAGTATCGTTCACAATGATTAACTCCTAGACATCTCCCACTTAGAAGGGAAAAAGACAGTAGTGTGCACAGATGCCTCCGTGGCCTGCTATTGCTGGGGGGCAAGGGCACTCATGTAGTCCATGATTGAAAACAGCTACTTGACAGTAGGTAAACTTATCTGTGTTGCCTCATGTTTTATAGAAAGGCTTCCTTTCTGAGTTCAGTACATTGGGTTCCACGCAGCAGCAGCCACCAGGAACAAAGTTAGCTCCCACAGAAGGGCTGGAGTAGTTAGGGCCCAAATAACGAATTCGTTCACAATGCAAATGCTGTAGGAAAGTTTATATAGCAACAAGCTATTTTGATGGCTTTGATACCTGGAATGATATACCTCAAAACTGTAAAGTTCTACAACCCATTTTTTTTGGGGGGGGGGAAGAGGAGATGTCCTCGTTCTCTCATATACCTATCTTTTCTATTAATATAAACATTAAAGTTCCTCCAAGGCTAATACCAAATAGCCTTTTGACTTTCTTCTTTTAAAAAACAAACCAGAAAGCATGTTAGTGATTACTCCCAGTCTTCATTGGCAGGAGTTACCAGAAAGGATTTGGCAATACTCTCTTAAGAAACTGATGTGAAAATATCCCAGGAAATCCAGTCTGAACAAAAGACAGGAACATTGGAGGCAGAACGCTGTCTGCTTGACAGACTGACTCCACATAGAGGGAGATACCTACCACACCTGTCTCAGGTTCCCATTGTGCTTGCCCACTGAGGTGGGAGCTGGGTTCTGCCACTGCAGCCTCCCCACGGGGCTGCCTCCCCCTTCCCGGTACAGCCTCACCCAGCTGGACTTTTGACAGTTTTCTCCCTCTGATCTCAATTCTTCATCCAGATTTCATGCTAGAATCAGATCTGCTGGCACACAGGTGATCCAGAGATCCCTGGGATAGTC
>NW_006159884.1:2497498-2498793 GCF_000334495.1 Tupaia belangeri chinensis | reverse complement strand
GAACCTCTTTTGGAGTGTCTGCTACTGTATTTCTCCACTTGAATTTCTTAGCCAAAGTTCAGACACAAAAAGGAACATCAGCGGAAAGCAGGCACAATCATACTTGGCTTTTTCAAGAGGTTTACTTTCAAATCTCCTTTTCCAACCAAACTGGCAGTCCACCATTTATTGTCCAGCTGCTCCATTAAGTAAGTAAATTAAAACAACAATAACAACAATAGGTGTACTGACATGTTCCACTTAGAGCAGTTAAGAAACAAAAGACTTAAAAACCTCTGTTCTCAAAGAGCCTCTGCCTGGCCAAAACAGACCCCTAGATATAATGCCGTTTTATTTATACCCCACATCCCGACTCAGAAAAAGATGGGTTTGGGTTGGGTGAGGGGGAAGCAAAAAAGAATAAAAGGACTTTTAGCTTACCATCAACCCGGACATATAAAAATCCACAGAGCAGTAGTTGTGTAAACATCAGCAGACTCATTGTGACATATTAAAAAGGATCCAGATTGTTTATGAAACCAATCCCAGAGAGTAAAAGTACAAAAATAAGTATCAAAAAAAGAGGTAGGTCCAAAGTTTAGACTTTCCTAGAGACTAATTGAAGTCAAGAAGAGCAGATCGCAGGATCAGAGGGGTTGGTGGAGTGGTCTTGAATGGGGCACAGTTAGATCCATCCAGTTTAACAGAGGACACTTCAAAGGCTGCAGTATGTCCCCACTCTGGCTCCCTAAATTCCCACAAATTCAGCCCAGCCAGACGCACGGATTATTCAAGTGTGTCTAACCCTCTTTCCTTAGGCTCCATTGCAATCCAAAGCCAAGTTCTTTCTTCAGAAGTCAAGACGATGAAGGGGGAGGAAAAAGACCTAATTCCTAGAAAGTGTTCCACACACTTGCCAGCGCGCCGCCGAAAAACCATGGGCCTGCCCGCTGGTGTCCTTTCCTCCGGTCCCCTTCTCCGTAGCAGCTCCACGTCCAGAGTTTTTGTTTGTTTGTTTGGTTTTGGTTTTTTGGTTTGTTTGTTTTTTGTTTTTCACTTTACTTCCATAATCAGGATGTGTCAAAGCAACACTTTGCAGGCGGGCAGACTTGGCGGGCCTCTCCTGTGCAGCCTGGGAGCCTCCCTCCACCTCTCTCGTTTCCAAACGAGAGGCAAAGGGAAAGAAGGACGACTCGGGTGGAGAATCCGAACTCAGACGTGGTGGGGCTGCGGGGAGGGAGGGAAGTTGGGAGGGAAGGAGGGAGGGGCAGGCCTGAAGCTGCGGCCACCCCCGCGGGGCCGCCTCTGAGCGCGGG
>NW_006159884.1:2434419-2497424 GCF_000334495.1 Tupaia belangeri chinensis | reverse complement strand
AGGGCACCCCGCGGCCCAGCCTCCAGGCGCGGTCCAGCCGCTCGCCCAGGTCCAGCCGCCTGTCTCCGCGGTCTAGCTGCGCCGCTGCCGCTGCTCCTGCCGCCCCGCAGCAGAGGTCCGCCTCCTCCGGCAGCTGCCGCGGGTGGAAGGACTTAGAAGAGGGAAGGCGAGGAGGCGGGAGGGGAGGGGAGGAATGAAAGCTGCTCGGAGTCTGCCCCAGGGAGGGGCTGGGGGAGATGAGGGGGTGCGCGGAGCCCTCCACCTCCAGACTCCGCCACCCGCCTGCGCCGGGAGCTTCAGCCCTCTGGGGAGTAGAGAGGGGCTTCTGGAGAGTCTGGGGAGAACGGAAATGGACAAATTCGGAGGCCCGCCGGCCGCCCAGGCCCAGGCCACTGGTCAACTCCTTTCCCTTCCCGGAGCCTCCTCGTCGCCCCTCCTTCCCGCTTCGGGAGGGGATAGGTGGGCTCTAGCCTCCGCTCCTCGCAGCGTCCGGTTTAATGGGCAGGTAATTTTCTCGGTGAGTGATTTCATGGAAGCCCTTCCTAATTATTCATCCCTCCGTCTGCCGGAGCTGCACGCGCTTTCTGGAAAAAGATCACCCTCCAGGACCCAGGGCACAGCCTCATTACCGGTTAAAATCACAGGCTTTTCACATTTTAGCAAAAAAAAAAAAAAAAAAAAAAAACGTGGCGGGAAAAAAAAGCTGAGCGAGAGACTAGGAAACAAAACGAAATATAAGCACCTTTGCAACGGAGAGGTTTTGTGTAGGTGTTCCCTATGTAACTAAAAAGACACCAGGAAGAAGCAGAAGGAAAAAAAAAAAAAGGTGTGGTGGGCGGGGGGCAGAAATCTAACCGCCACCAGCTCGTTTCGGCCAAGATCTATGGCCCCCTTGCGGAATCCCTGGGGGCAGGGGGAAGGGAAGGGGTGGCGTCCCCTCTCGTGTTGCTCAGTTGCCTTATGACCCTTCAAAGAGGAGTCTGACGCAGGATCGTGGGATGCAAGGGAGTTCAGCCGGCGATGCTTAGGCTGAGAAAGGGGATCAAAAAGCTAGAAGGCGGGGGGAGAGGGGTACCCGAAGCCTGTACCCTCCAGAGACTAGCACCTCTGAAAGGAAATTCGGAAAACACAGGCTTTGATCCGGGAAAGCTGAAACCCCAAAAGAGCTCACGGAAGCTCTGAGAGCAGGACTGTGACGACACGGTCTTGAAAACCAAGGGTACACTTGCAGGTGAATGCCATTCAGGACCCGCGATGATTAAGGAAGGCCGCGTTAGATCAAAGGGACACCAGCGTCTGCGGTGCCCCTGGTGTGGCCGGCGTGGCCGGGCCCACGTGTGATCACACACTCGCTGGTAGATGTTGGATGCGCCTGTGGGTGATTAGAAGGCGGCTTTATAGGAACTCGGCGCAGGTCCCTGAGCCGAGCTGAGCGCTGGATGGTGAGTCTTTAGTTCCCCCTACTGGAAATTGTGAGCAAAGAGTGGCTTCATTTGAGGCGGTATGAAGAAGAGCCTTTGTCTGGGTGGGTAAGTTTTGGTGAGACCACTGAACTCAGTTCTACCTTATCTGTTAAGAACGTGGTATTGTGTGTTTCAAAAAATGATCAGCGGCATTCAAGCAATTAGGACCGTTCTTATGGCACCTCGGCATGCTTGAAAATTATGGTAATGAAAACGTCTTACAAAAGAATAAAACAAGTCACTCTTTTTGTGAAGCATTAAGAGTAATTTTAGCACACTTTTGATCTACAGTTGTCAGTTGTTAAAAAAAAAAAGGTACATTAGTATACTGAATTCCCTTGAATTCTCAGAGTAATGATTCTGAAAGTGGCTTTGTTTTAGTACTCTGTGGAGGAACCAAGACCAAAAAAAAAGGCTTAAGTGTTAAGAAGAAACAAATTACTACCTTTCTCTACCAACCCCCGAAAAGCAAAAAAAAAAAAAAATCTAAATTAAATAATATTACACTAAAAAAACCCCTTAAAATGTATTTGTTTAACATCTATTTTATCTTTTGAAAAATAATAGATGACCATTTAAAATTTTTATTTTTAAACATTTGGATGAGGTTTAAAGTTGAAGATTACAGGCCTATTTGATTTCTCCAAATAATGTACCCCCCCCACCTACCTTATTTCCATCAGATATCGTTACACTAGTACAATACAAAAATTTGAAAAAGATACAGAAATTAATAGATTATATAGACTTTTAAGATCCATCTCAGAAAGGGAAACATCAGAACATTTCATCTGGAAGAGTTTCCTTATGGTCATTCATTTATCAGGGGAAAGATGGGCTCTATTTTTATACTTGCTGGACCTAACCTACAAGTGCCTGTTCATAAGTATCCTGTAAAGCCATTCGGAGGCAGAAGGCACGTGCATATGGAGTAAGAGGATAGGTTGGAGATCAAGCTACCAATTGGTGTTGTCCTCTAGGGAAGAAAACATTGCCTCTTATTTCACAGAAGTTTTTCCTTACGTAGAGTATGACAAATGGCCTCACACAGAGGAGAGGTTTGTTTAAGGAAAATAGTTTTGCTTAAATTTAATCTTCCCCCCCCCAAGCATTGCACTTTGCATTCACAATTACTTTACCTACAAACTTAACAGAGCAAGTCAGTAATTTCAAGCAGATACCACCTTTTTGGCCATAAACTACCTGCAATATGAAATAATATCTGTAGCCAAGGGATTTTGGAGTTCATGTTTTCTACTTGCCTTGAAGACAAGTACATAAATGATTTTTTTTAAAAAAGAATGTATTGTCAGTATTTCATTTGATATGAAATGTGACAAAGGAAAGCTGATGACTATATAAAACATTCATCCCAAATGATAGATTAGGATTATGAGAAAAACCCTCAGACTAAATCAGCCACAGTAATGAGTCTTCAGTCAGAAATGTTATATGGACAACATCAAGTCCAAAAGAAAGCAAACCACTACTATCTGACAGATTTTATTGTTTTTGTACTAGAAAAATTTCTACTGGAAATATTTAATATACTTTTAGGGATCACTGTTAGTTAGAAATGAATTTCTCACACTAAAATTTCTCAATTAAAGGAAAGTCTTTAAAACCTGAACCTTCTTGTTGAAGTCAGAAATTCAATGTAGTAAGTACTTTAGTTATAAACTATATCTGTATACATATAAATGCATATATATATATATATATAGAGAGAGAGAGATTCAAATTTGATAAAATCAAATCTAGAAATGGCTTAGCACAATGAAACCCCACCACTACTGATTTCAGAGTCTATTAAGATACACAAAAATCATGGGCCAGCAGGTGGCATGGTGGTTAATGCACTGGACTCCCACGTGGCTAACCACAGTTTGATTCCCAGACCTGGTGGCTTTAAAATCACATAGGGTGGGACCAGCAGATGGTGAAGCGGTTACATCACTGAACTCCAGCAGAGCCAACTGCTATTCCAGTCTTGGACCTGGTGGTTTGAAACTCACATCAGCTGCATGTGCATGCATGCCCAAGATCCCAGGAGGAGAATGGAGGGGATTGCAGTGTGGTCATCCCCCCGGGGGGTGATTTCTCACTTTGTCTCTCACTATCTTTGTCTGTCTATCTCTCTCTCTGGCAAGCACATGCACCCTAAGGTTAAAACCTCTAAAAAAAAAAAAAAAAAAAAAGAAAAAAAAGAAGGAAAAAAAAAAAAAAAAAACACAGTGTATGACTGTGTGTGCCCAAAATCCTGAGGGGAGAAAGGAGAAGAAATTATTGCAATATAACCATCCTCCCTGAAGCATAATTTCTCTCTCTCTCTCTCTCTCTCTCTCTCTCTCTCTCTCAGGACTACACGCCCCATGGCAAAAAAGAAAAAAAAGCTGCACAAAATCAAATGAAGATTTTGCTTCATTATACCTCCAACTATGAATATTTTTTTCTTTCTGAACAAGTAACTGAATAGAGAAATGTACGTGGAAATCTATTTTTTTGCATGTAAAACTTGGAATGGTATTATGTACTCAAAATATGTCTACCAGACATGACTGTAAGAGACTGTAATTAATTCTGATTTCTGTAAAGTGATCAAATGGTATTTGTTGTGACTGAATATCTAAATTGCCATTTCTGGAGAACTATAAAATAACTATATGAAGGCAATCTGCACACTGTAAGATATAAAATAATAAGTATTTTTCTTTTACTTCCTTCCCCAAGGAAGTGGTATAAAACAAAACGATCTTTTTATTCTCTAACATGTTTATAATCACAAGGCACCATACAAAAAAATCAAAGGTTTTATACATAATAATGCTTGAAATATATACTACTATGTGGTGAGTAGTTACTGTGTTAAGATTTTTCTAGTTTTCAAAATTTCATCATATTTTTAAATGCCTAAAAGAATCTTTTGTGGTTGATATCATGCCCACTGAACAGATGAGAGTGCTGAAGATGAGATATCAAACCCAAGTTAATAAAAGATACAATCTTTTCTGAATCCAGGTCTGACTACAAAATCACTGTTCTTTTTTTTTTTTTTTTTTTTTTTTTTTTTTTTTTTTTTTTGGAGAGTTTTTTCTTAATTTTTGGAGAAGTTTTTGCTACAGGGAGCATGTGCTTGCCAGAAAGATGGAAAGAGACAGAGAGACAGAAAGTGAGAAATGACCCCCCAGGGGGGATGGTCACGTCACAATCCCTTCTCCTCCATTCTCCTCTCAGGATCTTAGGCACACATGCACATGTGCCCAGCATGAGTTTAAGTTGCCGGGTCCAGAACTCAAACCGCGGTTGACTACATGGGAGTCCAGTGACATAGCCATTATGCTAACTGCTGGTCCCCCAAAATCAAGTGTTCCTAAGTTTAACTTATGCTTCCTGGACTGATTTAAGATATCTTTAATTTGTAGAAATACTGTAACCTTTTATTTCTTTGATCAATTTAAGATAATACCTTGTGTATCAAAACATACAAATATATCAAATATATGTGATCAATTTTTTTTCTATTTCTTTTTTTGGGGGGGTGGGAGAGGTTTTTGCTATAGGGCACATGAGCTCTCCAGAGAGACAGAGAGACATAAAGCAAGAAATCATCCCCCAAGGGGTATGGCCACACCACAATCCCTTCTCCTCCTTTCTCCTCTCAGGATCTTGAGCACGCACGCACACATGCCTGGTGTGAGTGTAAGCCATGGGGTCTAGGACTCAAACCACGGTCGACTACATGGGAGTCCAGCAACATAGCCGATTACGCTAACTGCTGGTCCCCTGATCAATTTGTTTTTCAAAATGGAAGAACTATGTTAAAGCCAAAGATTAACACTTATAATCTGCTAACTTCAAAATTTTTATGTAAGATTATCATACCATGCCAAACAGACATGCCACATTTAAATGAAGTGTATGAATTATTATCCACAAAAGGACATGGGATGATTGAAGTAAGTGAAGCATTAAAAATCTTGATCAGAGAAGAATGACTCACTTATTCTTACATTATTATTATTTTTCTTTTTTGCACTTCATCTTGTTTCAAAAGTGATTTGAAAGAACCAGATTAAAGGGAATATTTTTCTTCTAAATATGTTCTAAATATCAATGAACTCATTTTGAAGTATTCAGTAATATTTCTTCACATGTAGTAAGCCTGTCTATATATGTATGTATGTATCTATTTATAATTAGCATTATGATATATTACATGAATTATTAAAATATTCCATTTTTAGAAATCCAGAATTCAAGTTGACAGAAATATAGCAATTCATAAAAATAATGTGCTTTCTGGTTTTCTGCCAAATATCATCACTTGTCAAGAAAAAAAACCTGTTATTTAGAATTAAAATCAATTGGGAAGTCATTTTCTATCCTGATTTATGAGTTTAGTAATATTTTTAAACACAGTTTTTGAATAAATAAAATATTTCAGTAAGTAGTATATAATGTAAAGGCACAATCTCTATGTTTATTTAATTTGTAATTTAAAATTTGTAATTTTTTCATATCATGTAATGATGTCTCAGAGGTCACTGATGCAATTTTATTTAGCTTTGGAATGTCATTACAAGGTTGTCTATCAGTCTCCCTTCAAATCCACTCCTTTCCTGGCATTAGTAAAATACAAAATCTAAACTCCTGCTAAAAGTTAAAAAGTAGCTTTTTAGTAGCAAAGGTATTACTTCTCATCTAGGTTAGGCTACTCTTACCTTGCTCACAACCTTGTGAACCTTCGTTAACCTTGCAAAAATACAAATTATCTAAGAGTGAAACTTCAAACATTAGCCCTGACAGGCTAGTCTTGGAAAACACAGACATTTTTCCTTTTTTTTCTTGTCCATTTTTAAAACCTTCTTCTTAAGGATCTCAAGGTCTTATTTTAGTATAGAGCCAAAGTTCAATGAGGATAATACAGTTTTTGCACGATATCATAAAACCAAGAAAATCCATTTGCTTCTTTGCCAAACTGTACAAGTCCATCTGCTCCAACCTAGATTTTGTATAATTGCATTTTAGTAACACGTAACTGTAATCTTAATATGAAAATTTACTTTAAATCCAAAAGAGAATTTTTTATTGTTCCTAGAATGAAGGAATTGTCAAAGATTTGTGAGAGGCTTATTTTACCCAGATGTTCCAGACTTTTGCAGTTATCTGCTCACTGAATTGTCTTTTAGATATGTTTTATGAGGGATTCTTCAACTTAAAAAAAAATTGCTTATACTCCCTTACAATAATATCATGGAATTATTCCAAGGGGACACGTAATCCAATTGATCTGCCTATGGCCCTCCCATACAGAAAAACTACATCTGTTTGGAAATTCTGAGTTTTTTTCAGATATCAAAGCTATTTTATTTATGACTGATAAAATAAATTCTGGGGGCCAGCAGATGGTGTAATGGTTATGTCGCTGGACTCCTACATAGTTGACTGCAATTTGAGTCCTGGACTCAGAGACTTGAAACTCATGCCAGGCATGTGTGGGTGCATGCCCACAATTCTGAGAGAAGAATGTAAGAGCAGGGATTACAGTGTGGCCACCCCCCTAGTGGGGTGATTTTTCACTTTCTGTCTCTCTGTCTCTGTCTGTCTCTCCAGTGAGTGCATTTGCCGTATAAGAAAAGGAAAAAAAAAAAAAACTCTCTTAAAAATAAATAGATAAATAAATAAATTCAGATGGCATGTGGAATACATGAAATCTTTTTTTTTTTATGATTATTAGGCTTTCTATTGTTCGATATCAGCAGAAAATCTGGTATTTTTTTAAAATAAGAAATATAAGTACACATTCTCTTTTTCAATTGATAAAATGAAATAAATGAAAGAAATCTTCATGACCCAAATTTATAAACAAACTTGCATATGGAAAAATGCTGACATATCAGATACTTCATATTGGGGCCAACAAGAGACATGGTGGTTAAGGTGTTGGGCTCCCACATGGTCAGACATGGATTGAATCCTAACGTGGTGGCTTGCTGTCTCAATTTCCCTGTCTCTCTCTCTCTCTCTTTCTGGTGAGCATGCATAATAGCAAATTAATAATAATGATAATAATAATAGTAATAAACAAGATTAAATAAATTTTTTAAAATATACTTTATATAAGAAATATTTCAATTAGGTGAAAAGTTTCTCTTCCTTAAGCAATTTATACAGATTACTCCTTTACTTAGCAAAAAAGGAGTGTAGTGATAACTGATTTTTGTTCTCTAATTAACTTCAATCTTTCCATTATATAATAATAAAAATGTAAAGGTACCCAATCAAAAAGTTCCAGTAAAATGTGTGATAATTTGATACAAATTCTTTAGATCCTCCTATCTCATAGTTTTGCTTTTCCTTTTGATGTATTTTTTTAAAAATTTCAATGACTAGTTCCTCGTGTTTAGTAGGAATATAAAATTTAAATATATTTATATTACATATAAGATATATCCAACATCTAAATTGATTTATAGTGTTTAGTAATGTGAAAAACATTTTAGCAAATGTCTTCCATTTAATTTCTTATTTTTCTAAGATTACTTATCACCGATTGTTTTCATCAGTGGTCTGGCAAACATTAATGATTGCAGTGTAACCATTGCAGACAGGGTCAATGAAAATTATGCAGCGTGATAAGCTTCCAGGTTTACTGTTTGGTTGTTTTGTTATTTAGATGGTCTCTATAGGAGGCTTGTGTTCAGGTTTGTTACCTGCCTAATATTCTGTTTCTCCCAATATCCACTTCCCAACAAACACATGCACTAAAAGTACATTACATGATATAACTGGAGGAACCTTTATAGGGGTTCTGAGAATCTATTTTGCAGACTTTAGCATGTTTAAACTATCAAAAAGAGATAGAAACCTATTTTATTTTAAAGACTTTCAAAGGATATTTTACAATACTCTTAAGTAAACCGCTTGTCATCACAAAAATTTTAATCTAATGTTGGAGTAACATTTCCACCACTTTTGCTCTCTAAGAAGGGATAATTAATAGGTTGTTTTAATTTTTATCTTTAGAGGGCACATGCACTCGTGTGTGTGTGTGTGTGTGTGTGAGAGAGAGAGAGAGAGAAAGAGAGAGAGAGAGAGAAATAGAGAGAGAGAAAACACCCCCAAAACGTGTCATGGTTATGCTTTAAACCCTTCTGTATTTCTCCATCCTGTTGGAATTTGGGAGACACACACATACATGGCTGGCATGATTTTCCAGCTGCTGGGACTGGGATTCAAAACTGTCAACCATTTGAGATACAGTTCCCTGAACAAGAAGGATACTGGGCTGGCCCGTGAGTGGGTTCTTAAATGGGAAAGCGAGGGAATACGCTGGCTAAGAGTGGGAGTGCAGCAATTCCATTTGAAAGGCAGATCTGCATTCTAATCTGAGTTTTACTACTTACAGTGAGATTTTAACAATTATCTCTGCTATAAAGCAAAGACATTGGTAGTTCCTGCTAACAAGGGAATTTAGATGTTACATTTAGAAAGGTTGGTACAGTATACATTTTAATTGGTCTCTAATACTTTGGGTCCTTGGACTTTACTAAAGGCTCTTCATTGTGATGGCAGAGACAAGGTTGTGTTAACCAAAAATCCTTTTCTTTTTTTCTTCCACACAGAGCTTGGCCAAATCTTTTTTTTTTTTTTTTTTTGAGAGATTTTCACTGTAGGGCGTGTGCGCTCTCCAGACAGACAGAGAGAGACATAGAGACAGAAAGCAAGAAATCACCCCCCAGGGGGGATGGTCACGCCGCAACCCCTTCTCCTCCATTCTCCTTTCAGGATCTTGGGCACACACGCACACACGCCCGGCGTGAGTTTTTTAAGCCACCGGGTCCGGGACACGAACCGCGGTCGACTACGTGGGAGTCCAGTGACATAGCCATTACGCTAACTGCTGGTTCCCCTTGGCCAAATCTTTTAAGCCTCCAGTGCAGTCAGATCAGACATGTGACTGCATTTTGGCCAATGGATGTGGGCACTTCTAGATGTGGCCTCTCACATCCCTCCCACACCATCCGCCTTGTGCTCTGTTCCCTCACCTCATTGGATGGCCAAGTTCTGTGGAATGTGGACTCAGCCATTGAGAATGCCATTGGAATCCTTGGGATTATGAGTTGAACAATAAACAAAAGTCTTGTGATGAGTTAAATGAGTGAAGTTTTAGTAGTTTTTAGTGTTTAGCCTATGCTGACAAATTCAATCATTTATTTTAAAGATGGCCTATATGTCTTAAACATGACAATGCATCTTTTATATTAATCATTCTATTTAGTTCTTACAAAGCGTATGAGGGTGGTATTGTTAATAAAAGTTCAAGTTGATGAAGAAACTTTGAAGAAACTTTGAAATGTCATAGTATGTAACTAAGACTCATATCCAGTCACATAAAGGCCAACGCTGTCACCCAGGACAGGACAGATTGTTCCACAGAGTGATGATCAGCTTATCTTTGCATTGTCACTTCCATAGGAGGTGCTATGATCTGAATGTTTGCATCCCCTGAAATTTGTATATTGACATTCTAACGCACAAGGGGATGGAGTTGGAAGGGGGACATTTGGGAAGAGATCAGGCCATGGGGACAGACCTTATGATTGATATTGGTGCCTGTATAACAGAAAACCCAGAGTAATAGTTCTTCTCCCATGTGAGGACACAGTAAGTAGGCACCCTTTATGAATAGGAATTGGACCTCATCAGACATTGAATCTGCCAGTGCCTTGATTGTGGACTTCCTAACCTTCAGAACTGTGAGAAATGAATGAATGTTCCTTACAAGCCACCCGGTTTATTGTGTTTTGTCATAGCAGCCTGAACAGACTAGGAGATCAGATTCTTTTTTCACCTTTTTTTCTTAATCCCCTCATGAAATTTCAGCAACAAATATAAGCTGTTTCTATGCCTATGTACCACATGTACATATGTACTTTACACATGAAATAGTAGAGGTGTTTTGTTTTGTTTGCCTCCAAGAATCACTTTCCCATTACCCTACTTGATAATAAATATTCTACAAATGAAAATGATTCTGAGATCTCAATTTTAAAATATTCTATTTATTCTTATATTGGGAATTAACTACAGCCCCTGTGTTCCAGGATCTGGGTCCAGGCATTTGTTTTTCTGATCAAAAAGAAAGGTAGAATATGGTTGTTAAATTTGGCTGGAAACATGTGATGATTTCATCTACTTGTTGCCAAAGCAAGACACAAGATCCACCACACTGACCTCCTTCATGAATGGTGGAAAACAAGAAATGTTCATTATCATCTCTGTCCACGGTCACAAAAATCTATCCCTGCAGCTTATATTAACTTGCAAAGAATTATGTAACTTAATCTGGGTAATATGCCCTCTCCTAGGCTGAAAAGAAATGACTGACCATTTGGTGATATGTACTCAATAGTGTCTCCCAGGCTCATGTTCATCTAGAACTTCAAAATGTGAAGTTATTTGGAAATAGGGTTTTTGCCGATAAAACCAAGTGAAGATTACTTCATATTCTGAATTAGGATACATGTTTATCCAATGATTAGTACACTTATAAGAAGAGAGGAATTTAGACACGGAGATGGAGAAGCCACAGAAAAAAGAGAGCTCTGAGAAGATAATGGCAGAGAATGGACGTCTGCTGCCACAAGCCGAGGAATGCCTTCGGCCCCCAGATGCCCAAAGAAGCAAGAAAGGATTTTTTCTCGGGACCTTTTGAGGGAGATGGCTCTGCCAAAACCTTGACTTTGGACTTTTAGTCTCTGGAACATGAAAGAATATTTTTAAGCCACTAGGATTTTTATACTTAATTACCACAGCCCTGGGACCAGCTGACCTAATGGCTTTGTCGCTGGACTCCCATGTAGTTAACTGTAGTTTGAGCCCCAGATCTGGTGGCTTAAACTCACACCAGGCACATGTGTGTGCCCAAGATCCCGAGAGGAGAATGGAGAAGGAGGGATTGTGGTGTGGCCCTTCTCCCTCGGGAGTGATTTCTCACTTTCTCTCTCTCTGTCTCTCTCTGTCTTTCTGGGGAGCACACGTACCCTATAGCAAAAACCTCTCAAACAAAAATTTACCACAGCCCTAGGAAACTAATATATAGCCATTACTTGTTTTGATAAATTCAAAATGAGAAAATAACTTTTTACTTACAAAAGCCAAGTGGTGAGCCAGGCAGTAGTATGGTAGTGGAAGGAGCTGGATTCCACATGGCCTCTGTGTGGTTTAAGTCTCAGACCCGGAGGCTTGAAAAAACATGTTGGGTGCTGTGCCTACCTGCCCAAAATCCCAAAAAGAGGGAGAAATGGAGGCGAAGGGACTATAGAGTGATCGTCCCCTGTAGGGATTGCTTTCTCACTTTCCCTTTTTCTTTCCAGGGAGTATGTGTGCCCTCTAGAAGATGAATAATAATAAAAAAAAAAATGAGGGGGGTCAGTAGGTGGTGTAATGGTTATGTCACTGGATTCCCATGGGAAAGACTATGGTTTGAGTCCTGGACCTGATGGCTTGAAAATCTCACACTTGGTGCGTGTGCATGTGTCCCCAGGGTCCCGAGAGGAAAGTGAAGAATAAGGGCTTGCGGGGTAGCCATCCCCTGGGTGGGGTGATTTCTCACTTTCTGTTTCTCTGTCTCTCTGGCTAGTGTACACATCTTATAGCAAAAATCTCTATAGTAAATAAATAAATAAATAAATAAATTTAAAAATCAAATGGATGCCTTACAAATTATTACCAATTGTGGAAAATGGTACTATGCATTATAAATCTATTTAAATGGAGTATGTATCATATATGTACATATACACGAACAGATACATGTCTATCTAATTACAAAGAAAATTCAAAGGGAAGAAAAACTAAAATTTAACATGTTTACTTTAAAAGATTTATGTTCGAATTTCAGAATTGAATGGTATCTTCAAGATCACATATTATCTTCTCATTACATAGCTTAAAGGTAGGAGACAAAGTTTAACAGTAAACTTAAATTCATCTTCTAACATTTATATTAATTAAGACATTTTAGTCATTTGGTCTTCTGTTAATAGTTACGGCAATTAGCAGTGGTTTCTGATTAAAGTGTAATCTTGTACATGTTAGCATATTTTTAATCTTTATAAAATTAGAATCACATAAAAATTTGTAAATAATTCTAGGTCATGAATATGTAAGAACAAATACGAAATAATTATTAGTTTCTATGAGAAAATGTTAAATAAAAATATTCAGTACTTTCTTCTCCTATAGGATGTGTGTGCTTTTTGGAAAGAAAAAGAGAGAGCTAGAGAGAAAGGGTAAGTGAGAACGCACTTTCCAGAAGGATGGCCATACCACAATCCCTTCTCGTTCACTCTCATCTCAGGATTTGGAGCATGCATGCGTACATGCCAGGCATGTCCCAAACACCAGGGCCAAGATTCGAACCGAGTTGGTCATGTGGGATCCAGCTGCCTTAAACACACACCAGAGAGAGAAAAGCTTAACTCTCATGTTTTCACAGATTTCCTGTCTTTGAATAAGGAAAATAAGTAATTAGATAAATCTGAATTTCTATGTCTCTACTCCATTTTCCTCTTCAGTTTTCTACATTTAATTTTTAAAAACAAACCAAAAAAAGAAGAAAAGAAAGAAAATCTTCACACATAGAAGTTCCCAAATTATTTAACCTACGACCTACCTTGGCAACTTTTTCATAGTACATTAAGCCTTACAGGAGCTAGCCAATCACCATAATCACTTACGAGTAGTGATAAATGCACGTACATACACACACACAACACATATTCACAGATAAAGACGCTGAACCTCTTAAACCAAGTTGAAGGGGCATCGGTCTGTGACTGCCCGTGAAACACAGCATTGATACCAAGGTCAAAATGCATCACTAGCTATATTTGACATACATGAAATCCAAACCTACACGGTGACACAAACTGCTTAGTTACACTGGCCGGTCACACTATCCTTGTGCTCAGGGCCCTGTGTTGCGACAGAACCTCTGTGTGAGAGGAAGGTGTTGCAAAGAAGAAAAGAAGGATGGCTTTACTTTGAGTCCTTACAGCAAAGTACAGAGAAGTAGATTAATATTAGATTTTTTAAAAATTATTATTTTGTTAGAGGGTAAGCGTACTATCGAGAGGGACAGAGAGAAAGGGGGAGAGGGAGAAGGAACACCCAGTGGGAAAATCACAGTCCATTCCACTCCATGCCTTCGTCCTGTTTGCATTTGGGGCGTACATACACATGCATTCCGCAACTATTTAACTACATTCGTGGCTTATGTGGAGTCAAAATCAGAGGAAAGTGAAAGCATTATACACACTGAACCAGGGAAAAAAGACAGGAGATGTCGGCTGTTTTATAAAATCCTGGAGTACATACATCAAAGATGGCATGAAGGATATTCATTGTGTATGTGGAACACTGAAGTTCTAAGAAATTAAGTAACTTCGACAGAAGAGTACACAGATACATAGGAGCTCTGAGACCTGATCTCTTCAAAGTCCACTTCGTTTCCACCGCACTGTGCTGACTAATATATGAGTCACTGCTCTCTGACTATAGAGAGGGTGTGTTTTTACCAAGTACAGCATTGCCAATTATTGAATAGGGAACTTCATGAGCACTTTCTTGTTTACTTGCCACAGTGAGTTATGATGAGGAAGGAAAGAAAATAACAATAGAAGAACAGACAAGCAGGAGAGTTAGAAAATAGAGAGGAATGCTGGGGTAAGTTTGGTTTCACTGAAATGAAAGCTAGAGAAAGCCGGGAGATTTGATGGTCAGTGGGCTCCTAATTTTGCTTGGTAGCTCTTATTGAGTAGTCTTCATTTCATTTCTTTCAAACCACTTAACATTTAGTTTTATATGACACAATGGAATGTGGCCCTATTAGTTTACACCGGATTTTTGAGCCAGCTTAGCTGAGATTCCCCCCATCCCATATAATTACATATGATAAGTGTCCCTGATGGTCCACTTGACTGCCACCCACTGGACTTCTGAACTTGATTGTCTCTTCAATCCTTAAGCTCTCAGCACTCAGAAAACTATATTAGCAGTTGTAGTTCAATGCAGTACCATGCTGACACCAGGTGGCAAAGTTTCTCCTATTTTTTTTTAACAGTTTTTATCATTTAATATTAAAAGATTTAAATAAAGTAACTCAGCAATTGCCAGGTAGCAATCTACATTCAGAATTTGGTTGTGCATTTATTGCCCAATTATTTTATTTATTTTTTTTGAGAGGTTTTTGCTATAGGGTGTGTGCGCTCACCAGACAGAGAGAGAGAGAGACAGAGAGACAGAAAGCAGGAAATCACCCCCTGGGGGGTGGCCACACCACAATCCCTTCTCCTCCATTCTCCTCTCAGGATCTTGGGCACGCACGCACATGTGCCCGGCGTGAGTTTAAGCCACCGGGTCCAGGACTTGAACCGCGGTTGACTACGTGGGAGTCCAGCGACATAGCCATTACACTAACTGCTGGTCCCGTGCCCAATTATTTTTGATATTATGTTTTAGCATCCAAACTAAATCATTTCTGTGTGTGCTTTTGCAAGAACCTTGGAAGTTTAGCAATCTGAATACCAGCCTCTCTTACACACATGCAATGACAACTCGATGAGGATGTCACTTTAGGAGTTTTGGGACCATCAGCTTGACATGAGAGACCTAATAGCATTAGGGGCTCCTGAAGAGTTCTTCCTACCTGCTTTGTTCAGACTGAGATTTCTTTTTGTAATCCAAAGTTTTCATCACTATTGTCATTGAAAGACATACAAGGGGATTATTAACAATACTGTTTGTCAGACTTCTATATTAATTCTCCTTGAAATAGTACTTCTTCAGTAGAGGAATAGAATTATATTTTGCCTGTCTCCAGAAATGCTTTTAAATTAGAATTGATGTTGGTTGACTCCGTGGGAGTCCAGCGACATAGCCATTACACTAACTGCTGGTCCCGTGCCCAATTATTTTTGATATTATGTTTTAGCATCCAAACTAAATCATTTCTGTGTGTGCTTTTGCAAGAACCTTGGAAGTTTAGCAATCTGAATACCAGCCTCTCTTACACACATGCAATGACAACTCGATGAGGATGTCACTTTAGGAGTTTTGGGACCATCAGCTTGACATGAGAGACCTAATAGCATTAGGGGCTCCTGAAGAGTTCTTCCTACCTGCTTTGTTCAGACTGAGATTTCTTTTTGTAATCCAAAGTTTTCATCACTATTGTCATTGAAAGACATACAAGGGGATTATTAACAATACTGTTTGTCAGACTTCTATATTAATTCTCCTTGAAATAGTACTTCTTCAGTAGAGGAATAGAATTATATTTTGCCTGTCTCCAGAAATGCTTTTAAATTAGAATTGATGTTTGAGCTACATAACTTTTCACTGCTGATCTAATTTACTTTTTTTTATGTGAATGTTTGATAGGCAGCAGGACGATGTTTCTCATGGTTACAAATCTCTGAACCTCCCCCCTAAAAAATTACTTTAATAATGGTAGCTTTTTATACCAAAGGAAAAACACCAAAATATATTATCTTAGTCAAAATGCCTGTACCTATTTCTGGAAAGGTCTCTTAGGAAAGAGAAACTGAAGAAAGAAGTTGAAATAAAGAAAGAGGGGGGGTGGGTGGGGGGGAAGGATGATTGATTTCTTCAATTTACTCAACAAATTTTTATTGAGTGCTGCTATATGCCAGCCTAGAATATGAGTAACATCTGTCTCATAAACACACCTTGCCTTTCTGAATTTTAGGTCCTTCATCTGTAAAATGAAAGAATAGGACTAGTGATTTCTGAAGCCTCATACCCCTAAGAACAGACATTTTATTATTTATTTACCCAGGCAGGAAACATTTCTAAGAATTTTACCTCTGATATCAATAATTGGGGCTTGTCCTTTCAGAAGATAAAGAACTATTGCTCTCTCTTTCAGAACCTGTGAAATAATTTTACTTTGAAACCTGTAATGTAAGTCATGTTTTTTTTGATAACCTTGTATTATATTCCTGGATTAATTTGTTACGTTTATATGAAGGATTTTCAGTAAAGTTCATGGAAAATGGGTATTATAAAAAGAACTATACATCAATTTCAATTCCTTTTTTTTGCATCAAAATAAACTTGTACTTTAATTTCCTTTTTTTGCATCACAGTAAACTTGTACTTTAATTCCATTTTCACCATGTTTTAGAAGTACCCTTGTATTTATTTGAAGCTGTCTGAGTGTTAGCAGTTGTGTCCTGGGACAAGTTTTGCTTGGAAAATCATATTTGTGTTGGCAGCAAATTCATGTTATGTTATATAGGAATAAAATATCAGCTTTCATAATAACACAAACCTCTGTTTTTAAAAAGCAGACTAACATGCTTGATATAATACAGCTTATAATAATAATACAGATACAGATGTAATAAAAGTCGAAATTTATTCCTGGATATTAAGCAGTCTAGAGATTCATGGTGTTAAATTATTAAAGACCTATAGAATTTAAGGAAACTATAGTAGCTTCTCATGATTAAAACAAGAAACAAAAACTTTAATACCAAACATATGAGTTTATATACTGTTCTGTGTTGATTGGGTATCTCAAAAATATAAAAATGTACTTTTGACTGTTGATTTGATGGCGGTAGGCACTGTGGTGTAGGCAATTTTTGAAATAAGTAAATAGATTGAAACACTGAGGTACTCATAGCAAAACTATGTCTGCCTATAGATAGTTTGGAGGCTGTTTCTTATCAGGTATCTCTTAAGAAATAAAACAAGCCGAAAGCATTAGTAAGAACAATGCCTCTCAAGAAGTGATGAAGAGACTGATGTGGGGGGATCTTTGGTAAGTGCTCCAGAGATCTGTACACTAAAGCCCCAAATGCTAGACTGCAAGATTTTCCATCAGCACCCTACCCGCCCATTTGAAGTTTCCTCAGCACAAAAGATACCACCCAGGAGATTTTTCCTAAGAGAGCTGTAAAAATTCTTTGAGGTTGTTTGCATTTCAAAAGAAATTCACTTAAATCATGAATCTTTTGTCCAACCTTATGTCATCCCCCTTTATGTTCAGTTGGGTGCAATTTGTCTATTCTTTGAGAAACTTTTGTTAGTTATCATGTTCACTGAATTTCCAAGTCACTGCAGGACATTATTTTGGTTTTGCTTAGCAATAGATTCCTATTTGAGTTAGTTATCCAACATAATTAGTCCGTTAGTTAGCTTTCTAGTAACTAGAAAGCTTTAATAAAAGTAATTATTGATGTCTCTTTTAAAAGTACAATATGGTAACAGAATCCTAATAAGAAGAAACAATTTTGGAGAAGTCTTACGAGCTGATGGCTAACTAAGAGTAACAATGTAAATGACATTAATTGACCTTAAATATCTAATAACAAAAATGGAAAGAAATCATTTTCTATTATAGTGAAAACATTTTGTATTAACAGTTTATGGCCACTTCCTTTAGACTTTCCCACTATACCTTCTAAAGGGAGGAGCTAGCCTCCCTGACTCCTGGTCTCTTGCCTTGCTAATAAGATACACTAAATTAATTTATCATCAAAGGACAGAACTTTTGACTTCTTTTTCTTTTATAAAAAATTCTAAGAGGAAAAATAACAGGGAAAAGTCAAGCTAATGGCCACTTTCCTAACACGTCCAAGTCTTCAATTTATGGTTTTCATATATTCCCAATCATTTTTTTCCTGTCCAAAATAATACCAGATCAAATTTAAAACAAAGACATATATTTGGAGAATGAAAGTTAACATATTAAAAAGGTTCCAAAATAAGGATACAAAAATTACTGTTATTAAGGTACGTTTTCATTTTCTCCTCTTCTGCTTTGTTAGTATTCAAAACACAATCTGGTACAAGTGGTATGTATGGTCTCCAAATTTGCAGTCCTTAGTTATTCCTCTCAATACAGTGAGTCTACAGATTCTTAACTATAGGTTTGATGCTAAGCACATCGTAGTATTTTTTATCATTGTGTTGTATATATTAATGTTCATGGGATATACAGAAATTTCTAGCTGACATCACTATTGTTTGGTTCATTCTTGTCCATCAGCAAATCAATCTCTCCATTTTACTGCTTCCCTTTTGACACAGTTTGTGTAACTCAGTGCAGACCTGTTTCTGCTTTGAAACTAATATTCGGAACAATAAACACCCACCACTCAAGGTTTTTCCACCTGAAGTCTCTGACACACCAATTTACCCATTATATGTCTTCTTCCACCTTCTGGATCCTCCGTTAACAACTTCTAAGGCACTGTATATGAATGCTTATTTTCCCATACTCTTACCAAGATTACAAACCTTACTGATGCACACACATATACTCACAGAAAATAAGAAAACAACAGAACAGCGACAAAAACAACCCTTTGCTTTATCTTTGCCAATACAAAGGGAGGAAAAATGTATTAATATATATTGCTTCATATGACCCGAACACTGAAAGTTCATATGGAAGTAAACTTGGCCATTTTCCTTAAGGAATTTCTTAGAGATAGTGTCATATTAATGCAAAATCACATGTTCAAATTTTTTTTCTTATGACATTATATGTAATACACTTAAGAACAACTTTAAAGTCATAATAGACATTAAGTAAATGGTAGTACAATGAAATGCTAACTATACAGCAATTTAAAAAGACCTATGAGATACAGAGCTAACTGAAATATACAAGATGTAAAAAAAATATTTTGAGGCATTACTTTAATCTGTGCTGAAATGTTAACACAATTCTCTGCTGAACTGAAATTCAGAAGTTCAGCTGAATATGGACATAGTCAGTTAATCCATAAAGCCTCACTTTGGGGGCAAAACTAGGGATTTAAGATAGCTAAATAAATCCACGCTTGTCCTTGTGTTTATTCTATGTAGAATTGACCTTCTGTGTATGTATTTCTCAAACATAATCATGATATTTAGAGAATCTGAATTACTATGCCTGAAAAAAATGCCATCACATTTTTGTACTTCGACCAATTGGATTAAAGTTGCTCATTGTAACTGTAAACAATGATAGAGATATTATTAATTTTTAAAAATGTAGGTATGAGCCTTTCATTTTACCATTTTATATTTCTTTTATCATTTAAGTATAATTAGAATACTTCTAAAAACTGCTTTGGCTGTAGAGATAATAGATGAACAGACTCATTTACATGAGAAGCTAATATGTTGGCATAAGAATGCCATTTGTATAGGCAGGTTTTAATTTTTTTCAGTCTAGTTTTATATAAAAAGAAGCATTTTAAAAGAATTCTGTGTTGATAAGGAATAATTAGGTTTCTTTTCATACTTTTCAGTAAAAGGTTATATTCTTTCAGCAGTGTTTCAATTCCTTGAACTCTAAGAGCACTAACATGTTTTACATTCAAAAGGTTATTAAAATTATTGTACATCACTATGAATTCTTATGTAATATGTTGTTTTATTAGGTTGTCAGATAAGTCATGGCAAATATTTTGTATAGAAAAAACAAATCATGACTTTTCTGACAACCCAGTATGTTTATGTTTAATATAATATATTGTAACTTGTTTCATACAACATTTTGAAGCCTATTTTATCTTTTGTGATTTTATTTCCTTGCCCATGATTTACTTTACTTTCTACTACTTTAACGAAGTAGGAACATAAAAAGATTTCCAAAAAGATATTAATTCTCAAGCCAGTCACAAAAAATCAAATACTATGTGGCTCTACTACTTGATATTCCTAAAAGTAGTCAAATTTATAGAGAAATAAAGTAGAATGTTAGTTGCCAGGGCTAAGGAAGGGGGAGAATGGAGAATAATGAATGCAGAGTTTCAGGTTTGGAGAAGGAATTAAAATTCTGGAGATGGATGGTGGTGACAGATCCATAAAAGTATGAATGCATTTAATGTCACTGAACTGTACACTTAAAAATGGATGGGCCAGCCCATGGCCTGGTGGTTATAAGACTTGAACCCCATGTGGCTGACTGCATGATTGGAGTCCCTGACATGGCAACTAAGACACATAGGCCACTTGTGCTTTTGAGCACAAATCCAAAAAGGGTGGAGAGAGACGGAGAAGACTGCAGTATGATTATCTTCATGGGGAATGCTTTCTCCCTCTCCCTTTCCTTTACCCTCTCTGTCTCCTGTCTCTAACCCTCAAGATGATAGCATCAATAGATGGGGCCTTTGAGTGGGTGATTAGGTCATGAAAGGGGAACTCTTTTGAATGGGATTAGTGCCTTCCAAAGAGGACCAGAGAGCTGCTTTGCCCCTTACGCCACGTAAGGTAGAGAACTCAGGTAGAAGGGGTTATCCATGAACCAGAAAATGACTCAACTAAACACCAAATCTGCCCCTTCCTTTATCTTGGACTTCTCAACCTACAGAATTGGGAGAGAGAGATTTCTGTTGTCTATAAACCACCCAGTCTGTAGCATTTTATTATAGGAGCCCGAATGGACTGACTCTTGAAATTTATCCTAACCTCTCTAACAGATTATTGGTATTCTATGGTAGATCTTTCACAGAAGAAAAGTGTTCTGTTTTGTAAAAATGTTGGCAGCCAGCAGATGGCATAGTGATTATGTCTTTGAACTTCCACATGGCCCAAGTGTGGTTAGAGTCCTTGACCCGGTGGCTTGAAAAATCATGCCAGGCATGTGTGCGTGCATGCCCAACATCCCAGGAGAAGAATGGAGGAGAAAGGGTTGCTTTATGGCTATCCTCCCTGGGGGAGGTGATTTCTCACTTTCTGTCTCATTGTCTCTGTCTCTCTCTCTCCTGTGAGTGCATGAGCTTTAAAGCAAAAAACCTTAAAAAAAAAAAAAGAAAAAAAACAAGGAATGTGCTGTTGACACATACCAACTTAAGAAGAAATGCATCTGGATCAGAAGTAGGTGGACTGCTTTTTCTTGATAAGCCTGAGTAGCAGAATCAACTCTGACAATATTTAGTCCAATTACCTCAGATTCTTTTAATTTTTGTTTAAACAGGTCTCTATATCAAGATTACATAATAATAAGAAATATTTAAAATATCATTTCTGAATTGAAAAGACCTTGTGAAATTTCTTTTCCCTTGTAATATACATCATGTTAAGCTTTCGTATGTGAAGGCGACATCATTGGATATAGCAAAAGTTTTCAATAGCCTGTTAATACAAATACAAAACAAAAACATTCAGTTTTATGCTATAGTATTTTTGTTAATGAATTAGGATGAAGGTCAAGAAGCCGTAGGAAACTTAATTTTTTAAATTATATGAAGAACAACATTTACTTAACAAAATATACAGAATATAGTAAATACTGTGAGACTATTCAAGGGTTAGTGTGTCTACCTGATGTATTTTATTTTTAATTTTTCTCTTTTTTTTTGGAGAGGTTTTTGCTATAGGGCACGTGTGCTCGCCAGACAGACAGAGAGAGACAGAGAGACAGAAAGCGAGAAGTCACCCCCCAGGGGGGATGGCCACGCCGCAATCCCTTCTCCTCCATTCTCCTCTCAGGATCTTGGGCACACACGCACACACGCACAGCGTGAGTTTAAACCATCGTGTCTGGGACTTGAACCATGGTCGACTACGTGGGAGTCCAGTGACATAGCCATTATGCTAATTGCTGGTCCCTAATTTGTCTCTTTTTTAAAAGCAATTATTTAATTTAATTTAATTTGTTTATTTATATTTTAATTTGACCAGAAAAGGACAGAGGGAAGAGAGGGAAGGTGAGAAAACGTGTTACTTCCGGGATTTGAACCACAGTTAGCCATGTGGGGGTCCAGTACTCTTCACTACACCACCTGCTGGCCCAAATTTTGTTCTTTTTTAAGATAAATGATTTATATAAGAGGGTTATAAGAATTTTTCTAGGGATAGAAAAAAATGTAAGAAAATGTAAAAATTTACGCAGCTTGTTTCATCATAAGCAATTCTTGTGATTCCTTGAACTAATACTCTGGAATGATTGTGGAAACAAACAAAACAAATACATATGCAATTTACTTCATATACACTTTAATTTCTTGGTTCTTGATAGACAATTGATGCTCCCTCTGAGGAAGTCAAATAATCTTTTCATAATTCAGTGTTAGTTCTTTATTTATTTTATCTTCCTTTCACAGTAGAAGGCTTCTTGTTTTTGTTTTGTTTTTAGCTCATTGCCTTGAATTTAAAAGACTGGAAGGTCACAGACAGACGACTGATTATTTTTGTACCTAACAATTTCTGAAAGTAGATGTGAATTCCAAGGCAACATTCTTATGTTCTAATAGGGTTCTTTTGTTGTTTTACTGCCGAATATGTTTTTACTTTAGTACCAAACTCTAGACAAAACAAAGATGCCTTGGTTTGATAAAAACATGCAGTGAGATTATTACTATATGAGCCATAGTCAATCAAGGAAGTTGACAGCTGCTGTTGCTGAGGGCTTTTGAGGCAGCAGAAAGTCTCAGTCAATCCAAACTGCTAACTAATCACACTTTTAGTGAATATTATATAAAGCTTACTTTATGAAGAATCATTCTGAGATGTGTGTTTTCCACTTTCACTCATGTATGGAACGAAGACATGTCTTGAACAAAACTGCGTTCTTTTTATAATCAACTGCTCTGAGCGTACAGGACGGTATGATACAGGAACAAAGGAGTGGACTTAGGAGAGACATGCAGGGCCAGATCCCACTGGAACACACAAACCATTAGGCAAAGTTCTCTGTGAATCATAGATTCCTCACCTATCAAATTGGGATAATGGTGAAGTGTTTAACTGTCGAAAGAATTTGAAGTTATGTTAAGTTAAACCACATAAAGCTGGTTTTGTAAGTCTAAAAGTTCAAGTATTGGTAATGTATGATTCAATCTAATTTACACCAAAGAACTGCTGGTTACTGCTGGTTAATAATATTAACATTACGATTACCAGGAGCTGGGCTTACAGATAAATATAATGCAATTTTTGGGGGTGGCTGAGAATGTGAATATGCATAAGAAGATAGAGAAATGTATACTATTCACAAGTGATGGCAGGGCACTTTTTTTCCTTTTCTTTTTCTTAAGGATCTTAAGTAGAGATATAGATCTAGGCCTAGATCCAATTCACAGTACCACCATAACCCGATGATGCAAATTAGAGTGTAAAATTGTGAAACTGTGAGGTACAAAACAACGTATTAGGGCATGAATAGTGAGGGGGAAATCAGGTATGGATATATTTCAAATGTATGGATAGAGTGGGCTAATGTACTATATCCAGACAGGTCATTTAAAAACATTAGGGTCTAGGGACCAACAGTTGGCGTAATGGCTATGTCTCTGGACTCCCATGTAGTCAAGCATAGTTTGAGTGCCGGGTTGGTGGCTTAAATTCGCCGGGTGTGTGCGTGCTTGACCAAGATTGGGAGAGGAAAATAGAGAAGGTAATGTGGAGTGACCATCCCCCCTTGGGGGGGGTGATTTCTCGCTTTCTGTCTCTCTGTCTCTCTGTCGTTCCGGTGAGTGTGTGTGCCCTATAGCAAAAAGCCTCTCAAAAAAACAAAACAAAACAAAACAAAATAACAACCAAAAAACCCACCTTAGGCTCCAGTTTTCGATTACATTACCATAAGAGATGGCAGCTGTTCAGTTTTCGCAGTGTGGGGCTTGGGCTAGGGGGCCAGTATCTATGATGCTCAAGTAACCCAGGAGCCTAGAGTAGAGAGGCTATCCTCTTAGTCATAGCAGATGCATTTTGAAACATTTGCCTGTATTGTGATCCTTTTAAGAAATAAGCTGTTAAAAACTGAAAATTATTGGTCTGTAATGTTTACTCCTTCTATCTCTAAAATCCATTGATTTTTATGATTCTACCTAATCCAACATTGTTAAATGTCATCCTAGAATAAAATTTGCATAGAGCTGCTTTAATCGTGACTGGTTATAGGTTAAATATTTCTTGATCCTTCAATGACCTTTTAGAAGACATTCCAAGGAGGCAGAGTAAAAATGGAGTGTTCTCTTAAAATATCAAAGGCAAGGAAAAGATGTAATCACTAATACCACGTTAAATTTCTGTGCCTCTCATAAATCCCATACAAGTACACAAAAGCCCTTTCATTACAAATTGGTCACACTTTTTAGAAACGACACCACGAATAACAACACCTAAATGATATTAATCATGTTTAAAGAAAAGAGAGTTCACTTTAGTAAAACATTAGCTAACTCTTGTTAAATTGATTTTGGCCTTCTTAGTTAATTGATTTTAAACACTATTTCCTTAGAGCTTTTATGATGAGCTGCACTGGAGGCAAATTACAAGATTTCTCTTGAAACACTGGCTAAATGTAATTTTTTTTTTTCTTAAATGAGTTCTTTCTTTTTTAAAAAAGACTTTTTAAAAGTTGAATTCTTAATATGTATAAATGATACTTTTCAGAAAGCAAATATTTTTTTAAAAAAAGATAAGTCCTTAGAATTCATTAGTTATTATTATGACCTCTGATTTCTAAATACTATAAATACAACAAATTTAACGATAAAAACATAATTAGTATCGTGAAAGATTTATTATTCAGCTAAAGTCTTAAGAAAGTAGGAATGCAGATTTGAATAAGGCTCTGCTGTTCACTTAAGTTGACTTTCTTCCTTTTTTTCTCTCTCTTCTTCCTTCTCTCTCTCTTTCTCTCCCTCATTTAAAATTGTCCACCATCGACCAGCAACTCCTTTGCTTCTCTCTAGTAATACAGTAAAACTTAGGTGGTCCTTTGACCACCCTTATTCTCCGATTGCCCTGATTGTTCCCTCCCTTAACAAAACCAAGACTTTTTAGATATATTGCATTTTTGAGAGACAGCTCTACAGCTTAAATAGAGAGCAAGAGGCTGATGGTGAGAACTCCTGTCTAGTGTGGTTTCTCAGAGGTATCATGTCTTAGAAACTGAGTGTGAAAACTGCTGGGTCCTATATCACAGAGTTAGAGCCCCATCTGGAGCCTACACTGTTCTGCACTCACTTTGTGAGTCTCCATCCGATGCTACACAAGCACCCCACTAGTGGGGAAGGACTGAATTCCACTGTCTGCTCTTGTACGTTAATACTAGATTTCTACCAGGGCCATCCAGTGGACAAATTATCTTCAGTTGCTGGAGAAAAAAAAATGTCAAATGAGACGGTAAGCCAGGTAAGCCATTATTCTCCATGGAGAATAAGAGACTGGGCTAATTTAACAACCTTAATTAAATTAACAAACTTTAATGTATCAGAAGCTTAGGGTCATGCCAGTCTCACTGCACGATAGTTAAAGGAGCCAGATCCTATATGACCAACCATGGTTAGAAACCTGGTCCCGGGAACCAGCAGTTAGCGTAATGGCTATGTCGCTGGACTCCCACGTAGTCGACTGTTTGTGTCCCGGACCCGGTGGTTTAGAACTCACGCTGGGCGTGTGTGCGTGCATGTCCAAGATCCCAAGAGGAGAATGGAGGAGAAGGGATTGTGGCGTGACCATCCCCCCTGGGGGGTGATTTCTCGCTTTCTGTCTCTATGTCTCTCTGTCTATCTGGCTGGCGAGCGCGCACGTGCCCTATAGCGAAAAAACCTCTCAAAAAAAAAAAAAAAGAAAAGAAGAAAAACCTGGTCCCAGGGACCAGCAGTTGTTGTAATGGCTATGTTGCTGGACTCCCATGTAGTCGACTGTGGCTCGAGTCCCAGTCCAGATGGCTTAAACTTACACAGGATGTGTGTGGGTGTATACCCATGATTCCAAGAAGAGAATGGAGGAGAAGGGATTGTGGCATGGTCATACCCCTCAGGGGGTGATTTCTTGCTTTCTCTCTCTCTCTGTCTTTCTGGTGAGCGCAGGCACCCCATAGCAAAAACCTCTCCAAAAAAAAAAGAAAAAAAAGAATCCTGGTCCAAATGGCTTGAAAGAGTCTCTGGGTACCTATATGTGTGTGCCCAGAATTCTGACAGGGGATAAAGTGGAGAAATGAAGAAAGAAGTATTGTGGCATGAGCGGACCTTACTCACTAAAAGAAAATAAACCATGGAAAAACTAATGTTTGTCAAAATGCTAAATACAGATCATCGATATTTCATAATATTCTAGGTTACTGCAAGTACATTAAAAATATGTGACATTAACAAAAACCATTTAGAACTATACTTTCTTAATGCCAGTAGTCTCTCATACTCATGAGAAAATAATTAAGACATCATTAATATAATAAGTAGAATTTGTTGTAACCTTCTGATCTCTTTAAAAAGATAATATTTACTATGGAAATAGACACATTATATTTCCCCAATAAGAAGGGAGCAACAATATGCTTAATCTAGTCTATTTCTCCCTACATAATTTGTTTCTGTCAAATAAGGCCAGAGGTATAATATTTTCGCTGTATTTAAGTATTATTATTTTATCAACATGTATCTTTTATACTTTAAATATAAAAGATTTAAAACAATGTCACATGAAAATTATGCTTTCTTTCTCTTTAGCCTCAAGACCACATTCCCTTTTTTATCTCACTGTAAGAATCATGCCTTTCCAATTATATACCCAAGTCAATGGGAAAATATAATTTAGTTAATAGAAATTACCTCAATAACCAATCTCTCAGAAACACATCTATCTTATAAATTAAGGTGTACCTATAATTTAATTTATTTTATCATTATTTTTCTACTTTCTTTTAAAATATTTCAATTCTTATTAAATTAAGGATGTGATGAATAGTGATTGCAAATTACATTAAGACACTAATGTTGGCTAATGCTTAAAGATAAAAGGATTTTATAGAAATTTATATTTCTTTCTCTTAAATGGAGTCAACCATATTTTTAATTTCTTACTTGAGCAACCAAGATCAAAAGAGAAACTTGTTCTCCTGAAAAAACATAGTGTTCTTCAAGAAACTTGAAATCCTATAGTGAATTGAAATGAGTAACAAATATGAAAATGCAAAAGTGGTATTAATAAAACTCTTTCTCTATAGAGAGAACTGGGTCTAGACAGATGCCTCAAAGGGCAATTCACAAAAGCAGAATTTCACAATGACCTGGATTGTTTAATATACAGATTATCAAGCTGACTCTTAGGCAATTAAATTTAGTAGTTATGGGACGGAGCCAGACAACCTTAATGTAAAAAAAATACATTATTGGGGGGCCAGCCAATGGTGTGCTGTTGAACACAATTGGATTCCACATAGCCAACTGCACAGTTCGAGTACTGGACAAGTGACTTGAGAATCATGCTGGGAGTCTATGTGTGCATGCCCAAAATCCCCAAAAGAGGGAGACGTGGAGGAGGAGGGTTATGCCATGACCATCCTGATGGAGGGTGCTTTCTCTCTTTCTCCCTCTCTCTGTCTCATTCCAGTGCATGCATGTGTTTACTGGCAAGTTAAAGATTCTACTGGGTAAATTTGACAGTAAAATTGTGAAATTGTTGATTTGTAGGATTCAATTAGACAGCTTTCGATAATAAAAATTTCTCACCAAGTGGTTACTTTAATTTTTTTTATCCAACATATACCTGAAATTCTTATTATCAGGTAACTCTTCAGTTCACAAGATTTTATTTACAGAAGACTAAATTTGCATGTGCTATTCAAATTGTCTTGATGATGTCATAGCTTACTAACATGAACTTACTTTATGGTGCAGAGGCACATTAGTAGTGCACCACCCTGGAACGCTGGAAATCATGTAGAGCACTTAGGTTCAGTTCCTGTATTGGCCTGTACATGTTTGAAGATGTACAGCTGAAAGGCTAGGGTGGGGAAATCACAGCATGACAACTTGCTAGGACACTTCACTCTATATATGTATATATATTTTTCTTTTTAATATAAGGACAGAAGGGAAGAAAGAAAGGAAAGAAGGAAGAAGAAAAAGAAAGGAAAGACATAATAAAAGAAAGAAAGAACTTTTAGGGGGGTGACCCTGGCAGCGGTGCAATGGTAAAAAGTGACCCTTTCTAAGCAATACTACAGGGGTGTTTTCAGCAATACCATATGGGCTGTTCCCAGTTCCAAGTCTGGAGACAACCCCAAGTATTTTGAACACAGCTTTCCCATGAGTCATGGCTAGCTGAAGACTGGGAGCAGATCATGGCATCAAGACCCTATTGGGATGCTATCTCTTTGTCTCTTTTTCTATTACTTTTAGTCCCAGAAGAAATAAATGATTTGAAAAATTGAACTTTTTTTTTATAAGGGGAAATAATCTTTAGATAGAAGTTCCACAAACCTTGAAATAGGAAATCGACAAAATCAGTAAAATCCCAAAGACAAACTTACACATTTCTGTCATTTGTTGCCGCTATGCTGCAAAGTCACATATCCCAAAATAGACAACGAGTAATTCTATAGTAGGCAGTGCTGGGCCAGGGGTACAGAGAACCACAATGCAAACTTGTAAACATTTCTGAAATGTCAAATGTCAGGTAGATTTACTTATTTATATTACAATGAAGTCTCTGGCTTTTACACCATATCGTCAAGTGATGAATCAACTTTTTATTTTTGATCCTAGGTAAAAAAAATTTTCCATAAAATTTCTAAATAAGAGTCCTAGAAGGAAATGCATGGCAAATTCTAACTAACGGTTTGAGGAGACTTTAATAAAGGGATGCTTTACAAAAGTTTATGTAAGGTTTAAGGGAAGCTACTGAGACTTGCCATAGAAAGAAGCTCTTGCCATCCTTAGACCTGAAGAAAAGATGGTTGTAGAGAGGTGTACAACTGACAGGACAGAGGCCCACTGTGGAAGGAAGCTGTTAATGTGGGCAACCTGGTTGAGAGGGAGTCAAGGGGAAAACAAATCCCTGCCTCACAATCACCTGAAAGTGTTTATCATTGGCCAAACCCAAGCTGAAGACAAGCTATTGATGCTATCCAAGGTTTCAGCTTTCTCAGGGCACTGAGCCTGGTGAAGGAACTGGAGATAGATTTTCGAGGAGCAAGCAGAAGATAGTCAACACCCAAATTAGGTCTTTTTTGAGGTTGTTAATATGTGCACCTGTCTTGATTTGCATGTAAAAATAGACATTCATTTATATGACAAATATTTATTGAGTACCTTCTGTGGGGAAGACCCTATAGTAGGCACTAAAGGTAAAACGGTGAACAAAACATACAATATTCTCATAGGGTTTTCACTCTTTACACAAATAGGTAGAGAAAGAAAGAATTCACAGTGTGGTAGGTATTATGGAGAAAATAAAGCAGGAATTTCAGAAAGTAATAGTGCCTTGGGCTTTAGTCGTATTGTTTTAGGTGAGAGTTCAAGAAAGACTCTGAGAAATAAGAAGAGAAGAGAGAGGGCCATAGAACACTCTGAAGAAGGCAATCTCAGGAAGAAGGAACAGCAAGTGTGAATGTCCTGAGACTGACATAGAACTAATGTTCTCGAAGAAGAAAATGAAATTGAAATAGTAAGATCTGACCTGATCACGCAATGTATTTTTGGTCCCTACGAAGACATGACTTTTTGTTATAAAAGTAGAGTCTTTGGGGGAACATTGATCAGGAGAGTCATGACCTTCTGTCAGCTTAGTTTTTGTTTGTTATTTTAGACAGTGTTTCACTGTCAAGTTCCTCCTGCCTCAACTTCTCAGGAGGTGCTACAGACCCTTGCTACCACACCAGCTCTTTTCTAGAGAGAGACTGGCTATGTTGCCCAGAACAGCTCAAGCTCTTAATTAAGATACTAGAATACAGAATTTTTTGAATTTACATTACTTAGACTGTGTGTGTCTATAAACTGGGAACTAAGTTAGTTACAAAAGTAATTTTTAAAAGAATTATTAATTTAGGCACATGTGCTCACTAGAGAGAAAGTGAGAGGGCAAGCTGCTAAGTCTGGAACTCAAACCCTGGTCAGTCACATGGGAATCCAATGCCTTAACCACCACATCACCTGCTGGCCACACAAGAGTAATTTTTTTTTTTTAATTAGTATAGTGCTTGGCAAAAATGTATAATTTTAAAATCAATCCTTTTCATGTAAAGGTTTTGTACTTTGTGCTTTGTATATTGTTTTTACCTAAACAACACCTAAAATTATGATGAAAAGCTATGAGTAAAACTTATTACTTAAACATTGTTTCTTAATATCACAGCATACAATTTTTTTGCAAAAAGAAATTAGAACTAGCAATAATATAAATGACATTGGGTTTGAAGTTATTTGTTTTTGTTGTTGTTGATGTTTGTTTTCGTTTTTGAGAGGTTTTTGCTATAGGGCACATGCACTCACCAGAAAGAGAGACGGAAAGTGAGAAATCACCTCCCAGGGGAGATGTGCATTCTGTAAGCCCTTCTCCTCCTTTTGGGATCTTGGGCACACATGCATACATGCCTGGCATGAGTTTAAGCCACCAGGTCTGGGACTCGAACTGTGGTCGAATACATGGGAGTCCAAAGATATATCCATTACACAGACTGCTGGTCTTGAGGTTAGTTTTTTAATGGTTAGTTTTATAATGGTTTAAAAATTGGATTTAATTTATTGTTTAAAATTTACTCTAATTTTATATATGTTAGTTTTATTAACAGTAATTTATTCAAAGAAAAGAGTCAATTCAAATTCTCAATTGTTTTCCTCAATATTTGGGTAAATTATTGATAGGATGAGGGCAAATATTTGCAAACTGAATTCTTAGTTCATAATTTAGCATTAATGATAACAGCAAGCACTGACATTTTTTATGGTTTTCTTTTTTTTTTTTTTTAATGAATCAGTCACTGAGCAAGGTCCTTCAAATAGACAAACTGATTTAAAACTTCCTTTGGTTTTTTTTTTTTATTTTGGAGAGGTTTTTTTGCTATGGGGCGCATGCGCTCAACAGAAAGAAAGAGAGAGAAAGAGAGACAGAAAGCGAGAAATCACCCCCCAGGGGGGATGGTCATGCCGCAATCCCTTCTCCTCCATTCTCCTCTAGGGATCTTGGGCACACATGCACACATGCCCGGCGTCATTTTAAGCCACCAGGTCCAGGACTTGAACTGCAGTCGACTACATGGGAGTCCAGCGACATAGCCATTACACTAACTGTTGGTCCCATTTAATCCTGCCTTTGGAAGTAAGTATTGATTTATCCTCATTGGACAGATGAGGAAATTGACTAGCAGGTATGCTTCAGTGCCGTTATTATAATGCATTTATCATAACTTTTTAATGGGCTAATATCCAAAGAGAAGGAACAAAATAAATGAACAATAGTCTATAAATCTATTCAGAGTAGATATTTATTGATCTTAATCCTATTAACAGATGTTAGGGATAAAGTTGTGAACAAAATTAAATGAAAAAAACCCTTAACTTCTGCATAACTTTCTTGTTCAAGTTCTTTAAATTTTGTATTTAGTTTTTATTCTGAGCTTTCCACCCAGATGATTTCATGCAAATTAGAACAAGGGTCTAATTTTCATGTCTCAACAGATGTTTTCCATTTTGTATCTCTAGTCCAGATCTGTCAAATCTGTGTTTTCAGACACCTTCTGAGTTGTCTTCATCAGTGATGTCATCATAGATACAAAGTGGCTAAAGCTGTAACAAAGTATGTCCTTCCTCCCCTTTTTATGTGTCTCAAACAATAGGATCACTATTCACCCAGTCACAAAGAAAAAAAAACATGAGGTTAGCATCACATATTTTTCTCCCTGTCTATGACTGGTTACAAACTATATAGAGTTTTACCACTTACCTAGAATCTCTTTGAGATATGAGTAAGTCCCACACATAGGTGCAGCAACAAGAGTAATTGTGCATGGACGATACAATTTCACTTAGAATCAACTTTTTACATTTATTTTTATTTTGTGTGCACTCACCAAATATCATTACAACATACAAAATGAATTTTTCCATCCAGGATATAGTGAATATTGGCCCAATTAAGAATATTACACAAACTAGAAAATTATCTGTTGAATATAATCAACTTTTAAAAATGGATATTGTTTTCATTTGAAAAGGTACTACTCTGTCTTTTCCATATATTATTTGTAGCCTCTGTCATTATTTTTTTTTAAATTTTTTTGCTAGAAGGCTTTTGTACTTCCCAGAGACAAAGGGAAAGCAAGAATGCACCCCCTGCCCCATGGGATATGGTCATGCCACAATTCCTTCTCAGATCTCTCTCCTTTTTGGTATTTTGTGCACACACGCCTTCCAGGTGGGACTTGAGCTTTACAGTCAACCAAGTAGGATCCAGCAGGCTGGCCTTCAGTTGACATTTTTGTAACACCAAGTATGAAAAGACCATATTTAATTTCATTTGGATTGGGCTTGTTTGTTTTAAATGACAAGTTTAAGAAATAAAACTTTTCTATTTTCTCCCCAGGAGAAAAATAATGTTATTAAAATATAACGGTGCTTTGATTTTATTACAGTGTGCTTGAAACATCAAGAACTTGAACTTGAGCTTTCTGAAAATATCTGAGATTTCTTGATGGGAAATAATGAGCTATTATATGAAGAATTTTAAAATATGTAATTTTAGCATAAATAATACATTTTGATAATATATGTCAGGTTGGATTGAATTATGCACTGTTGAAATTCACTTAAAATAATGATGTTTTGTGAGACCAGCAGTTAGCGTAATGGCTATGTGACTGGACTCCCACGTAGTCAACCGTGGTTCGTGTCCCAGACCCAGTGGCTTAAAACTCACACCGGGAACATGTGCATGTGTGCCCAAGATCCCGAGAGGAGAATGGAGAAGGGATTGTGGCATGGCCAACCCCCCCGAGGGGTGATTTCTTGCTTTCTGTCTCTCTGTCTCTCTCTGTCTGTCTGGCGAGCGCTCGCGCCCTATAGCAAAAACCTCTTCAAAAAAAAAAAAAAAGAATGATCTTTTGTATAATTTCTTAGCTAGTAAACATTAACATTATGTAAATTAGTTCAGAAAAATTTTGGAGACTAATTTTCTGCACTAAAATCATTTTGTAAAAGATGGGCCTATTCTCAAACCCAAGCATTTCACTTTTAGGAATGTACTTTCAATGAATATAAAAAAAATGCACATGCATATTTTATGTTTTCTATAAACTCATAATCACTATCACCTGAATTTAATAAATTCATGAATGTTGTAATATGGTAATAATACAAAATATTAAGTTATAAAGTCAAATATTTTTTTTCTTTTTTGAGAGGTTTTTGCTACAGGGCATGTGTGCTTGCAAGAAAGCCAGAGAGAGACAGAGAGACAGAAAGCGAGAAATCACCCCCCAGGGGGATGGCCATGCCACAATCCCTTCTCCTCTATTCTCCTCTCGGGATCTTGGGCACGCACGCACACGCGCCCGGCGTAAGTTTAAGCCACCGGGTCCAGGACTAAAACTGCAGTCGGCTACGTGGGAGTTTAGCGACATAGCTATTACACTAACTGCTGGTCCCTAAAGTCAAATATCTTAACAAAGATATGAGTAGGAGTTCATTTCCTCACCCCCACCATTCAAATATCATTTGGAACAAATAATTTCCACTTTCATCCACCTAGCTGACTCCTAGGTATTGTCTGCGTATTCTGTCTTCTCATAGAGTGTTATGCATTGATTAAAAAAAAAATGTGACTTCTGTTTTTGAATGTTGAATTGATTCATGCTTATCTTGCTTTTGACTATCACTTTAGCATTTTAATAAATTTAAGGTACACAGGGAACCAGCAGTTAGCGTAATGGCTATGTCGCTGGACTCCCACATAGTCGACCGCGGTTCGTGTCCCGGACCCGGTGGCTTAAAACTCACGCCGGGCGCGTGTGCGTGTGTGTCCAAGATCCCGAGAGGAGAATGGAGGAGAAGGGATTGCGGCATGACCATCCCCCCTGGGGGGTGATTTCTCGCTTTCTGTCTCTATGTCTCTCTCTGTCTGTCTGGCGAGCGCACGCGCCCTACAGTGAAAATCTCTCAAAAAAAAAAAAATTAAGGTACACAGTCCCTTTGACCTTTTACTTAATTAACCTCCATGTATTTTTCTCATTATTCCTAAGCAAGATATATTATCATTTTAAATTAAAAAAACAACTTATAAAGATCTTAGAGCAACTACTAACTACATTTTCTGCTATATTCAGTAATACTTCATGTTTGATTTTTATAATTTTTTTTTTTTGGAGAGGTTTTTGCTATAGGGTGCGTGTGCTTACCAGAGAGACAGAGAGACAGAAAGCAAGAAATCACCCCCCAGGGGGATGGCCATGCCACAATCCCTTCTCCTCCATTCTTCTCTTGGGATCTTAGGCATGCATGCACACGCACCCGGCGTGAGTTTTAAGCCACCGGGTCTGGAACGCAAACCACGGTTGACTACATGGGAGTCCAGTGACATAGCCATTATGCTAACTGCTGGTCCCCGATTTTTATCATTTTTAAAATATTTGTTACTATTCATGCTTTGTCATCATATCAATTTTATGATATTACTTTAAGCTTTTTTATTTCTATTTTTACACTTTTATTCTCTGATGCCTTGAATTTAGGCCTCCAAAGTAATTTCTCTAAATTCCAGCACTTGTTCCACTGCGTCTTTTTTTTTTTTTTATTTTAGGTTTTTATCATAGGGTGTGGTACACTCGCTGAGAGAGACAGAGAGAGGGAAAGTGAGAAACCATCCCCTAAGTGGGATGGCCGTGCCACAATCCCTTCTTTTCCATTCTCCTCTTGGGATTTTGGGCAGACATGGACACGTGAACAGTGCGATTTTCAAGCCCCCAGATCCTGGGCTCAATCTGTGGTCAGCCATGTGGGAATCCAGTGCTGTAATGACCATGCTGCCTCCTGGGCCCTCTCACTGCTTTATTTATTTATTTTTTTTAATGTACAATTCCCCAAAAAAGAAACTAATATTCAAATAAATAGAGAAACATGAACTTAATTACTGTCAATAAATGGAATACTTAAATTATTTTTAATCATTTTCATTTTCCCCCCATTATACTTCATGGCCTTCTTTCTAGTCCTCTTGTCATGTGCACAGATATTTTTCTAAAATAACTTTATTTTTTAGAGAGATTTTTGCTACAGGGCATATGTGCTTATTGGAAAGACAAAGAGAGAGAAAGCAAGAAGTCACCCCCTCTCTCCCAGGAAGGATGGCCACTCCACAATCTCTTCTCCTCCATTCTCCTCTCAGGATTTTGGGCTCACACACACATGTGCCTGGCATGAGTTTTAAGCTGCTGGATCCAGGATTCAAACCGTGGTTGACCATGTGGGAGTCCAGCAATGTAACCATTACGCCTTCTGCTGGTTCCCTAAAATAACTTTTAAAAATGTTTCTTTTATGATGTTTTTTTATTTCCTTTATCTTTCCTTTAGTTTTTCCAAACCCGATGCACATCAGAACATTCCAGGAAGACTTTTAGATTATACACCTTTTTGAACACACACACACACATACTCTCTTCTATTCAATTTCTGTCATCAACATTTGGCCACTATGTATCCTATGTGTCCATTTATGAATTCTATATTCCTGCTAATAGCTTGCATAGTCCTAGGTGAACAATGCTTGAATGTTGAAGGTATAATGTAGCTTCTACTACCATAATGATCAGGACAGAGAGTGCAGACTACCCTTATGGGGGAAACCACAGAAGTGACTGCTCTTAGCACTTCTATGGGGAAAATTAACTGGTTGTCAAAAAATTTAAGAGAAATTGGCAAACAGAAGTATTTATAATCCATGTAAAATTATTCTTATTTTTAACATGTGGAAACTTCAAAAAGTTCATGAAAAAAATGAAATGAAATTACGAGTTTATTTTGGTGTTTAAAAAAAACTTTGAAATTCATGTATAGTGTTTTAAAGAAATATATTTTCCATGAATTTTTTTGGAGGCTCCTTGTATAATATATAGTAGAATATTAGTTTTCCAAGAATGTACGTGGTCTAATATTTGACTCATTAAAACAAAAATCTCCCAAGCCAATGAACTCCTTGAAAGACAAGGGAATAGCATATTTGTGGACAGTGTCCAGGTCTGACAGAAACAAGATTCAAATTAGAAGAGAAATGACCGCTTCATTTTTTATGATATAATCTTCTTTATGACTCTGGCTAGAGCAGCTACAGAAACCAAATTCACATCATTGATCATGTCTCCTCAGAGTCATATACACAGAACAACATTATTCCGCTGTCATCACCAAATCAACCTCTCTTGGTCAGTCACCCGCTAGTCCAGTCTCTCTTTAGCTATCGGCAGTCATTTGTATCATTTTCCTCTTTACTCTCTAACGTACAGCTTTTACTCTTCCCAGAAGAGCCTATGTGTACCAAAAACTTAAAGAAAACGCTCTTCTTGTCTGCCTCACTCATCATGTTTATCAAATTATAAAGGCCAACTTGAACTACAAATGGAAGCAGTTTGTTAGTACTGAATAATATCCATCATCATGACACAAGTGCAACTTATAAAATGGAAGTTGAACAGCAACCATAAAAATAATGCATGGCAATCAGTACACTCTTGTTGCTTAACAGGATGTCAGGGAGAGTCGAATCCGTTTCAGAAATTGTGCGTTGTGATGTTTCTACGGATGTAAAAAAGTCCTGCCTCTGCCCTTCCACAAAAACCTCTCAGAGGGGCTGGAGTCAAGCTCCCTTATCGGGGACTTAAAATACAGTTCTAGGAGCACAGAGGAAGGGCGACCAGCTCTGGAGTTCAGAAAAGGTTTCCAATGGTGTCATTTGAATGGAGAGGCTTGGCAAGATGTGGCAGAGGAAAGAGAGATGCAGACAAATAGAAAAGCCTATGCAAGGTAGCTAGTAGAGAGGTTTCCACATGTTCTTACCACAACAATTGGTAAAGGTGATGAGTATGCTAACTACACTGATTTTATCACTGCACAATCCATATATGTATCAAAACATTAAATTGCACCTCATATATGTGTATAAGTATGTGTGTCATTTTAACAATGCTGTTTCTGGGGAACGTTGTGTCAGAAGTGTGCACGATGAGGATTGCACAGGGAGAAGCCTGTTAAAGCTGCTAAAGATAGGTGGAATCTAACTTCATACAAAGGAGAGTTTATATCATTACCATGATACTATGCTAGATAATCATCTGCAAACTATTTGAAGAAACAAATATTAGCAAAACACTTTGCTGAAAGCAAAATGTCTATAAATAGGGCTTTCTTCTGCCTGTGCTATAGCTCTTTCCATAATCAGTCTAGTCCCCAAAGTGTGAATGGGAACTTTGATGATAAGCAGCTTTCTACTGAATTTAGACATTTGGTTTAGATCGCTTCCCTGGATAAGTCAGAAATATCATGGGCGTTGCATAGCTCCAGACAAATGATTGACCAAATGGGGTTCCTGCTCTCCGAGGGAGTAAAATGTAGGAGTAGGTGTAGCTTCAATTACAGTTGCTCCTTCTCCTCTTAATCCTGAATTATTACTCAACTCGTTGCCAGCAAGGAACAAAGAACTAAAATCTGAAACCACTACTGCGTGTGGATTTTCTTTATATCTTTTTCTTCTTTTCATACCGTTGGCAGAATTACAAGCCACAAAGCTTGTTTCTATATTTGAGAAGCCAACCAAAAGAGCTATGAAGATTTAATTAATGTCAATAGTCATTAAATCTTGAGGTTTCTAAAAAGTTTAACGTGACAAGGAAATGGTTCTGTGACTAATGCACATTGTTAAAGTACCAGAGTTTATTACATAGGCTTTTATTATAAACAGATTCAAAACTAATTCTCTTTGACTCAGATAAAAATTCAAATTTTTCTTTTTTTTTTTTTCTGACTTACCAAACTGAAAGATAAAGAAGTGATTATAAATTTCTCTCTGAAAATAAGTTTTTGAGTTTGGTTACATATTCTGAGGCTGTCAAATTTATAATTAGTGGTCAGTGAACCAACCAACTTGATATTTTTTTCTAGAAAAGATCCATGGGAAAAGATTCATTAAAGAATCTCTGGGCCCGTGTGTGTGTGTGTGTGTGTGTGTGTGTGTGTTTGTGTGCCCAAGATCCTGAGAGGTGAATGGCAAAGAGTTTGCGGGGTGGCCATCCCCCCTGGGGGTAGTGATTTCTCGCTTTCTATTTCTCTATCTCTGTCTTTCTGGTGAGCACACGCACCCTACAACAAAAACCTCTAAACAAACAAACAAGCCCTCCAAAAAAACAAAACAACAACAACAACAAAACAAGGAAAACAATCTCAGTTTTTTGATCCAGCAGATGATGTGGAGTTTAAGGCACTAGAACCCACAGGCCTAGCTTTTCATGTTGAAGTCTGGACCCAGCTGCTTGAGAATAACATGGGTGCATGTGTGTGCATGCCCCAAACCCTGAGATAAGAGTGGATGAGAAAGGATTGTGGCATGGCCATTTGTCTTGGTGGGTGATTTCTCTCCTACACCTCTCTGGTGAGTGCACACATCCTATAACAAAAACAATCCAAAAAGAAAAATAAATAAAAAATTTAAAAAAAAAACACTCTCTGAAAAGCATGTCTGGCAGTAATTCTAACTGGACAATGTAGTGACTGTGAATAAGACTTAAGATAAAACAAACACTGACATTATCTGTTCCTTTTGTTAAGCATTCAATCTGAACAATATACTTTTCAAGTTATCTAACAAGTACTGTTTCATTTATCCTCACAGCATTATGAACTAAGTAATATCATTATAATGTTTTCCTGAAACAAATTTCTTATCTTATTGCCCCTTGAGGATTCCTCCTGGATAGGGAGGTCTCTTGGTCCTGTATTTTCTGCAGCTACAGGGAGAGTAATTATCAAGGGATCCATGAGCTTCTGGAACTGTGGAAGTGATGTATTGATTCTGATTTCAAATAAGTTATTGCCTACAAATAAGTTAAAGAACTATAAAGATGCTACAGTAGAAATAACGTTTATTAAACATTTATTACATTCATAGGGGAAATTATTAGACAATATATGAAATATATAAAGAATAATGTAGACAATATACTCAAAAGATAGCCTGCTTTCTCCTTTAATACTTTTCATGGGCTATACAATAAAAGATTCTTAGAATTTATTCTTTTTACCTGCCTTAATTACAGTGTATTTGGGGACATATGGTCAGTACTCAGCATGCTTTGATCTTGACATTATACATGAATGTTTGAGTAGGTATTTTCTTCCTCCTTTAATAGGTATTCTGAACATATACTAAGTAAATATTATTATAACATTTTTCTGAGTTTCATGGGTGTGCCAGATCAAAAAGAAAAACATAAAACGGTAACATAAACCGCAACTAAATTAATAATTATCTATGGGTTGGATTTAGAGACTGAGACAAAAAGGTATCATTGAAGACCAAAACCAGCTGAAATCCTTTGCCAGTGTTTAGACAAGACTAGAAACTTCAAAGCTTAAATGAGTTATAGTTGCATGTTAGATGTTCTTAAAAACTAAAGATGTCATTTTTAAATTCTGCACCTTAAGTAAAAATATGCCTATCTTATTGTAACATTAATTGGACTTTTTAATATTTTTAAGCTACTTTAATAAAGCATTTATTTTAAATCATTATTTTCAAATGATGATCAGTGATTATAAAGTATATGACAATATGATAAATATGCTTTTTTGTTTTTACTTTTTTACAAGCAATGTTATTACTCATTGATAAGCTAAACATCTGCTTCTAGGTGTCTATTTTTGTGTATGCTACATTTATTCTATATGATAAGCAAAATCCTATAGGGTTTTGCTTCAACCAGTTCTCAGATTCTGATACATCTTTATCTTGACTAATCTGAAAACAATAAAGTTTGTAAGACTCTGTCAGGCACAACTGTCACGAAGCCAGTCATGAAGGTTATTCTTAAGATAGCATATTTCAGGACGAGCAGTTAGCGTAATGGCTATGTCACTGGACTCCCATGTAGTTGACTGTGGTTCGCGTCCTGAACCCCGTGCCTTAAAACTCACGCTGGGCGTGTCTCTCTGTCTCTCTTTGTCTCTCTGGCGAGCCTCTCCAAAATAAAAAGAGATAGTATATTTCTTGGTTAGGCATTTCAAATACCTTTTAGAGAACCATTTCTTAGAAACAACTGTGATTTTATTGAAGTGTTCAGTGGGAACAATATTCCCAAGGTTTCCAGTTTTCCAACTGACTTAACTTACTCTCATAGAAACTGTTTAAAGTTTCTAGAATTAGACATTCTATCTTCTACTGGATGAGGAAGGTTCAAATGAAACTTCAGTTGAACTCTTAGGCTTCTTGCCTTTCAGTGCCATTGTAGTGCTCATCAAGTAAACAAAAAAAAAAATAAACATTTTAAAACAAAATAATATATTATCAGTACCCTCCGTACTTTTAAATTAATATATACAGCATATCATAACAGATAAATCATAAACCATTGGGATTTTAAGAAGTTTGTGGAAAATGGAATTAGTATACAACTTTTTTTCTGCTTTAAAAAGGTTTTAACTTTATGGAACCAGCAGATGGCAAGGACTCCCACATACATAACTGTAGTTCGAGTCCTAGGCCCAGAGGCTTAGAACTCAGACTAGGCACAAGAGTGTGTGTGCTCAAGATCCTGAGAGGAGAATGGAGGAGAAGTCCCCCCGCCCGGGAGGAGAATGATATCTCTTTTTCTGTCTCTCTGTTTCTCTGGCAGGCACATGAGCCCTATAGCTAAAATCTCTCTTAAAAGAAAAAAAGTTTTAACCTTTTTTTTTTTTTTTTTTTAGGTTTTTGCCATAGGACATGGGCACTCACCCGAGAGAGACTGGGAGAGACAGTGAGAGGGAAAGTGAGAAATCATTACCCTGGGGGATGGCTATGCCACAATCCCTTCTCTTCCATTCTTTTCCTGGGATTTTGGGCATGTGTGCACATGCAGCCGATGTGATTTTCAAGTTGCTGTATCCGGTACTCAGACTGCAGTATTCTGTGTGAGAGTCAAGTGCTCTAACTACCAAGCCATTACGCTAACTGCTGGTTCCCTTAACCTTTTTTATAATATGCATTTTTTTTTTTGGAGAGTTTTTTTTGCTATAGGGCACGTGCACTCACCAGAGAAACAGAGAGACAGAAAGCGAGAAATCACCCCCCAAGGGGGATGGCCACGCTGCAATCCCTTCTCCTCCATTCTCCTCTCGGGATCTTAGGCACGCACGCACATGCGCCCAGCGTGAGTTTTAAGCCACCGGGTCCAGGATGCGAACCGCGGTCGACTATGTGGGAGTCCAGCAACATAGCCATTACACTAACTGCTGGTCCCGATATGCATTTTTCATGAATTTTTAAAGACCTCTCTCATAGTGCTTAAGATTTATATTATAAGGATTTATGTGTTGTGATAAAAAGTTCAGAGAAAAAACTTTTTATTTGCTGTAAATACTAATTACATAATTAAATCTAGAATTTATTTGTCATCAAGCTCCATGATATGGCATATAATCATTCCAAGAACTTGAAAGAGATAATCTAAGGACAAATAAAATAAACCCTTAGTTTGAACAATAAAACACTTAATAACTATAATGTTTATGTGTGTGAAAGGAAAAATCTGTTTTAAAAGATAAATTTATGGATGATGATTAGTAATACAGGATTCACATACATTTCTACAAGTATAGTAACTAACTCTGCTCAGTAGTATAAGGGACTTTAAAATGCTTAATTTAAAAATACTTACTGATTTTAAGATATTGTGCTAAATGACTTGTACAGATAAGTCAATAGAGAGGACACACAAAAAATACAACAGGATCTTTAGCACTGGTTCACTCACTTCTTAAAGAAAGATGGTCATATACATGTGAACAATAAAAATTTATTAGGTACAAAGAGTTTGGGGAGCAAAAATGCTAGTAACTTGATAACTCTAAATTGTTAGTTCAATAGGGTTTAGAACAATGTTCACAATTATATTATCATTTGCTTTTTATGTTGTAAGGATAACCTTGCCACACATCAAGGATCTGACACTACGAGCCCACTCAGAATTTTGATCTAGAAAAATCATAGATTTGAAACAGGATGGTGCTTATCACGTCCTTATGAAGTGGAGAAGTTACAACTCTCACTATTTAGAGACCTCAAAAATCCCCATTCAAAATCCCCTTTCAAAACCCCCTCTGCATGTGTTGGCAGTGTTGTCCGCCATTGGTCATATCTAAACGATCTGCTGTTCTTTGAGCAAGCATCAGATTTCTACTGTGGCTTGAGATATTTCCATTGTGATGCTTGCAACTATTTTTAATATTTATGGAATGGTGCCTCAGTCTGTTGTAAATCCAGAGCATATGTTCACCAGTGACAAGAACCAGAAGAATGCCACACATTTTATGAACTGTTAATAAGTCCGTAAACTGATTGTTTTGTAGCCAAAACTCTGTTACTACTGGCATTAGCCAACATTTCAATTTGGATTTCTGCTTGAAAATGAGTCTGTTTTTAAGTAATAGTTCTGTTCTTGCCCTATTTTTGCTCAAAGTATAGTATCAGATTTTATTTATGGAACATAATTTTCGGGGAAAAAAGAAGTGGGATTATACTGTTGCTTCTTTGTTCTTAGGTAAAATTGGCATTCACTGTTTTAGAGTTTGTGCTCATTTCCAGAAATTTAACAGGCACACAAACAATGTCTGTTGGGTAAACCTGTCATACCTTGTCCTGGCTTTTAACTATGCGGTGCTAAATTGGATAGATTAAGACCCATAGCAAATTGTGTCATGGTTTGGAGATTACCTCTGTATCAAAAGCATTTTGTTATTTAGATTTTGCAAATGTTTATAATAAATTAGATAGTGTCTGTGCACATAATTTTAAACTAAAACTCATTTTTGATATGAGAGATATTATTTCATTACTTTTTAAAAATTCTTTTTAAAAAAATGATATGATTTTGCCTTAGCACATGTGTACTTGCCAGAGAGATAGAGAGGGAAAGTGAGAAATCACCCCTGAGGGGATGGATGTGCCGTAATCCCTTCTCCTCTAGGAATTTTTGGCACACATGCACACATGCCTGGCATGTTTTTCAGGCTACCAGGTCCAGAGCTGGAACTGCAGAGTTGGCCACGTGGGATTCACTGCCTCAACCACCACCTCACCTGCTGGCATCTTTTTAATTACATTTCTTTATCAGGTTCTTGAGAGGAAAGAGAAAGAGAGAGACACAAGCACCCTTCACAGTATTCCCTGTTGTAATTTCTCCCCTGCCTCCCATCCCTAGCCTCCCAAGCCCTTTAGCTATCCAGGATCATGGCATGTGCATATCACAACATGCATACATTGACCCAGGCATAGCCCCTGATCTTCTATATGACAATGGAGGATACAAAAGCAGTGAAAATTTATCTCTATTTTCAACTTTACCAATTTGTAAGTGAAACAGCATATGAATTGGAAAACACAAAGATGTATATGTTTTGATACTGACTTGGAAACCACACACAATGCTGAAAATTAGGACTGAAACAAGGCATGCCTTAGGAGCCTGAACACTGGCAGAAAACCCACAACTCTTAAAACATGTATTTCATCCAAATCCCAAGAGCTCCTTATGTATCTTATCAGCCTTGACACACATTTTTTGCTAAATGTGGGTCTTTTCTGTATTTAGTCAAGAACTGGGATTCCTGTAATTATTACCAGAATGAATACCATTAACCAGAATATAGTTTCTCCAGAGGATAAGACAAGATTGACATTTCTAAACTATGTAATGTTATTTTAACAAGGAGTCATGCAACAAAAGCATTGAACTCTGCCGAGTTGTAAAGACACTGGTTTAAGAAAAGTACACATAACAGTGGGCATGCTGGACATTTTTCACTTTCAGTGAAAGGAACCTGAATGAAGGTCTTATAGGTACTCCTGGTTACCTACAAGAATGTTATTGCATTTATTTGTGATAACCTGGAGTGAGCTTTCTTACTTATGATCAGATGCGGAGTCTTCCAGGCTAAAAGCAACAGTGCTAATACTGAACTGAGTAAAGATACAGGGCGGGGGTGGTGGTGGTGGTGGTTCTACCATAAATGGGTATTTGGGCTGGTCACTCATTTTGCAGTTTAGAAACAAAAAATCAACCACCTCCTTTTTCTCATAGATGATAGAAAATGTACTCCAGAAGCAGCATGATCAGTTTAAGCAGTAAACCTAACTACAAAACAGGGAAAAAGTTGTAAATTTGGACCAGTTTGGGAGATCAATATGAACCTTAATATAATTTCATTGATTTTGAATATAAACATTTCTTTAGGCTAACAGCTAACTAAATACTTAGAAGTTGAAATCTTGTTGGGACTATTTCAATAAACAGATATGGTTATTAAGATCCATTAAAAACTGTTTTATTAAGCAAATTGAAATGTTTCCTACAATCAGGCTTGCACCCTCAATATAGCTGGCAAATATTTCTGCGGTGGTGGGAGAAGGTGCATTGAATTCAACTCTTCAAGAGAATTGCCACATGTTGGCTTCATTAATCACCAAACTCCCCTAGGCGTGAAAATTAGTCATACGCTAGTTGTGTGCTCACTTGAGAACATCAAGATGTGAAGTTTCTGTACTTAATTACCTGTATAACGTTTTCCCCTGGAAGGAAATACCATTCCTTTTAACTACTATGCACAGTATGTTATGCATCTCAATGTCCTTATCTATAAATTGTAAGTAATAATATTTGTGTTACTTATTGTCATGAAGATTACATGTGCATTTTCTTGTCACATGGGGGTTAAATGTTTTTTTTTTTCCATTTTTTATTTAATTTAAATTATTCTGTTTAGGTAGTTGAATTTTGAGAGTTTTTTTCTTGTTTTTTTTTTTTTTTTTGAGAGGCTTTTGCTATAGGGCATGTGTTCTTGCAAGAGAGACAGAGGGACAGAAAGTGAGAAACCACCACCCCCCCACCCCAGGGAGGATGACCACGCCGCAGTCCCTTCTCCTCCCTTCTCCTCTTGGGATCTTGGGCACACACGCACACGCGCCCAGTGTGAGTTTAAGCCATCGGGCCCGGGACTCAAACTGTGGTCGACTACATGGGAGTCCAGCGACAGAGCCATTACACCAACTGCTGGTCCCATGTGGGGATTAAATGTAAGAGGAAGCTTTTTGAAACACTGTAAAGTACATATGTTAATATTACATGAGATTAGAACTTTGCTTTAAATATTCAGTACAGATTTTTTGAAAACATCCTCAATTTCTATTCTTGGGATTTTGGACATGCACACACATGTGCCTGGTGGGTGTCAAGTTACCAGGTCTGGGATTCAAACCATGGTTGACCAGTGCCTTAACCACTATGCAGCCTGCTGACCCCTAATTTCATTTGTCCTTCTCTTCCTTTAGCTAACATGTTATGCCATCTAGCCACGTTTTATTAGTACTTTTCTTTCTGCTGTCCTTCTCACCTTCAGACTATGATGATAGAATATAAATGAATGAAAGTGTCAACACATACGTGCCCCCTTTAAATAAATAATGCCCAATGCTTTCTAAAATCAGCATCAGTACATGTTTACATGTGTAAAATTGACTATAATTGTTTGTAGAATCTCTCATGAAGAGATGGAATCTCTTTATGCCTTGATTCTCTGTATTTTTTTTTTTTGAGAGGGTTTTTTTTTTTTTTTTCTATAGGGCGTGTGCACTCGTCAGACAGACTGAGAGAGACAGAGAGATAGAAAGCAAGAAATCATCCCCCAGGTGGGGGATGGCCACGCCACAATCCCTTCTCCTCCATTCTCCTCTTTGGATCTTGGGCATGCACGCACACGTGTCCAGCCTGAGTTCAAGTCACAGGGTCCAGGACGCGAACCACGGTCGACTACGTGGGAGTCCAGTGACATAGCCATTATGCTAACTGCTGGTCCTGTTGATTCTCTGTATTTTAAAGAATGACTTTATTACATTTTTTTCATCATCATTAGTACTTTAATTTAACCAGAGAGAAACAGAGACAGAGAAAGAAAGCTACAGAGAAAGCAAGAAAACAAGCCACCAGATCTGGGACTGACTGGAACCATGGTCAACCACTTGGGAGTCCAGTGCACTTAACCACCATGCCACCTACTGACCCCTTTACCCCTTGATTCTAAACTGCTCTTAACTGTGACTTGCATCAGGCAACAGGATGTGGTGGAAATGATGCTGAACTTACTGTGAGACAAGACTCAAAGGGCTTTACATATTTTTGTGCTACCACTTAGAACCCTGAACCAAAATGTATATAAGCCCTGACTAGCTTCTTGGATGATGAGAAACCATACTGAAATGAGCCCTTCTACCCAAGACCATTTTAGGTCATTTTCCAGATGACCTCCCTGCTACACGCAATGTATGAGTAAGCCTAGCCTAGGTCAGAACAACCGAATTGCTGATCCACAGAATCGTGAACAGAATGAAATACTGTTTAAGCTTCTAACTTTTATTGTAAACAATTATGCAGCCAAAACTAAGCGATAATACATAATACAGATGTAAGACCTCAAATGCTCTACTCATACAATCTGCCATGTTATTCTTGATCTGGTATCATTCTTTTATTTTTCACTCGGTTGGTATATATACATTTTTATTTGCCCCATATTTATGTTGTTTTCATGAAATACTTCTGCAATCTTTGAAGACCATTTTGAACATGTTTTCTAAGATGTTAGGGAACATGTCTGATTTAGAATTGACTGAAATAATCATTCCATCACTCAGAGAGGAAAGTCATCAATAAAAAATACTAAAGAACATTGGACCCCACCATTAACAACACATAATCCATTATTCAATAACCTCTACTACTTTACAAGAGAAATATAATGACGGGAGACATAAAAATTTGTCATAAGATATAAGATGATCAATTCTTTCATCAGCCCAAAAGTTTTAGGTATCTTTTAACATATTTACATATAAGTATCTGCATTTTAAAGTGAGCAATAGATACATAAAAACTGTTGTAATCTGTATTTCTCATGCATACTTAGAAACAATAGCAGATATTTCTATTTTATATTATTATTACTGGTAATAATAATAATAATTTTATACTATTATTATTATTAAAGTCACATGGAACTTGCTATAAAAATTAGCATGTAAGTATAAAATTATTTATTACTTCCATAAAAGGAGAGGATTGAGAGGGACACAGAGAAATAGATAAAGCGAGAGGAAAGCATTCCTCAAAAGGTCTTGCTGCCCATGACCCGCCCCCAGCCTCCACCTCCACTAGCCAGGATCTCAGGTAAAGCAGGTGTACACAGGAGGACCTAGGTACAAGAACCAGGGACCTTCCCACGTGACTTCTGCATGGTGGAGTATTGTGCCACTGCAACTGGCCATGCCATTAAAAAAAGTGTGGGGACCAGCAGTTAGCGTAATAATTATGTCGCTGGACTACCATGTAGTCGACTGCGGTTCGAGTACCAGACCTGGTGGCTTAAACTCACGCGGGGCACGTGTGCATGCGTGCCCAAGATCCCGAGAGGAGAATGGAGGAGAAGGGATTGCAGCATGGCCATCCCCCCTGGGGGGTGATTTCTCACTTTCTATCTCTCTGTCTCTGTGTATGTATATATATATATATATATATATATATATATATAGTGACAAGCAGCCGGTAATACTGGGGAAGTCATCTACTAGATTGTGTACCAGTTAATAATAATAGTAGGGGCTATCAGTGATGCTTTATTTAATCATGCAGTGACATCAGACCTAGAACTCATGAAAATTACAATTTGCATGATTAGTAGAAAAAAATAAGAAAGGACTAGGCAACTTTGTTAAAGTCGCTTCCACAGCCCATCATAGTTCAGAAAGAAAATATTCAGTAAATGAAATTTTACTTAAAGGAAGATTAGTGTGAACTAATGGTGACTGGTCATAAATAATTTTCAGCTATTTATAGAATATATTACAATTCAGTATGTGGGCAAATATAATTTATGGTGCCTCCATCAAAAATTCTTGTAAAAGCATTATTAGTTTGATTTCTTATTTTGCTCATTCAGTTTTTCCAGTATAAAAATAAACTGAACCCTTATGTTCATATTATTATAAATTGGTGAAGAATGTATCAATATTAGCATCTGAACTAGATTTGCCAATAACATTTCAAATGAGGAAAAACGTGGAACTCACTGATTAACATAAGGGTTGCCAGCTTAGGTATGTTTTCATTATAAGGCTCATTGTAACACTTCATTTAGTTGGTGAATTGGTGAATTGCAGAACACATTTCATTCAGTTCTGTGGTTTGAGAGGGTAAGGACAAAAATATTAGTATAGCTTTCTCCAGGACAAAGTAGGGTACAATTTCATGAGACTAATTTCTATATGAACAAGGATCATGTCCTGGTTTTTTTTTTTTTTTTTTCCTGTTTACACTGTGTCTGCAGAATCTCAGACACTATCTGGCACATAATACACACTCGATCATTTTTTTTAATATAAAGAATTTCTTAGTAGCTATCTTGGTTCATTTTGCTGATGAGAATTTCAGGGGAAATTAGAATACAAATATGATATTAGTTACACTATTATTATCCTGTTTCTTCATTGTAATCATTTCAGTTAATTATAATGGAGAAATTAGGGGGGGAAGGGAAGATGACAAATGAATCCAGTTTCCAACTTACCCAATGCATTGAGAATATTAAAGTTTGTATTTGAGAACTTAAAATGTGTTTTTCCTTAGAAACGACATTAGCAATAATCAGGTTCTCCAACTAGAACACATATTCCTGTTTGATCATTAATGTAGCTAAAGTATATTACTTAGGCGACAAGTCTTATGCGTTCTGATATTGATGGGCATACAGCACAGCAAGAAAGACATTTTCTCTTCTTTTTTTTTTTTTTTTTTGGTACAGGGTTGCCCAATGCTAATATCTCTTTTCTTTTTTTTTTTCTGAGAGATTTTGGCTATAGGGATGTGCGCTCACCAGAAAGAGACAGAGAGACAGAAAGCAAGAAATCACCCACCCTGGGGATGGCCACGTTGTAATCCTTTCTCTTCCTTTCTCCTCTCAGGATCTTGGGCACACATGCATGCTCATCCAGCATGAGTTTAAGCCACTAGGTTCAGGACTCGAACTGTGGTCGACTACATGGGAATTCAGCAACATAGCCATTATGCCAACTGCTGGTTCTCCAATGTTAATATTTCAAAATAAATACAGATATCTTCTAGGCTCACTAACCAGCTTTTATTCTATTCTATTCTTTCTTTTCTTTAACTTCTTTGTGTGTGTGTGTGTGTGTAACTTTCTGCTAATTTAGGGACCCAAGAAGTCCCAGAAGCCTTACCCATCAAAGTGTGGGACCTAACTTATGTTTCTTTCCTCTTTCTATTTAAATGGAGAAATTAGGACAGAGACAGTCTAATTAACCAATTCATACTGAGGTATGAATGGCTGAAAATCTTGTAAAAACATTCAAGAAAGAGGGACAGAAGGTGGTATAGTGGTTAAGGCACTGGACTCCCATGAGGACAAGAGCAGTTTGAGTCTTAGATTGGTGGCTTGAAATTTGCCTATGGTGCATATGTGTGTGTGTCCAAAAATCCTGAGAGGAAAATGGAGGAGAAGAGTCTGTGGTGTGGCCATCTTCCTGTGGGTAATCTCTCACTTTCTGTCTCTCTGTTTTGCTTTGTTTCTCTGTGGAGCACATTGTCCTATAGCTGGAACCAGCAGTTAGCATAATGGCTACATCTCTGGACTTCCGTATAGTTGACCACAGTTCGAGTCCCAGACCCAGTGGCTTAAACTCACACTAGGCATGCGTGCATGCGTGCCCTAGATCCTGAGAGGAGAATGGAGGAGAAGAGATTGTGGTGTGGCCATACCCCCTGGGGGGTAATTTCTCGCTTTCTGTCTCTCTGTCTCTCTCTGTCTTTCCGGCAAGGTCATGCACCCTGTAGCAAACACCTCCCTCAAAAACTAAAATTAAATTAAAAATAAAATAAAATAAAATCCAAGACTGATATTAGCATTCATTTTTTTAAAGAATTAAAACCAAATAGTTGGAAAAATTTCAAACCCTGTGTTAAAATAATAAAAAAAATTTAATGACATAAATGACATTTAGGGGGTAGTGACTTTAAAAAGAAAGGTTTATATGAAGTGTTTTGATGATGACACACTGTATGCATACTTTGAAAATTTCATACTGAAACCGATATGGCCAAGTTGGGTTTGAGTCCTGATACAGTGGCTTGAAATTCATGCCAGAAGCACATGCGTGTGTGTCCAAAATCCCAGGAGGAGAATGGGGGTTATTTTACACTTTCTCTCTCTCTCTCTCTCTCTCTCGCAGTGAGCATACATGCTGTATAGTCAAAAAAAAAAGAGAAAAGGAAAAAAAAGAGAGACATTTCCATCGCATTGTGTTTTTCTCCCACCTAATTATGGAGTGAGAATTCAGAATGCAGGATCTTCATTAACCCATAGGATGACATTAAGTCCTCTTCAGTGATGTGTCTCAGCAATGGTGATATGTGACAGTCCGGTATAGAAGAGTGGAACTTTAAATGTACTTACAATACCTTTTAAAACTTAAGTTAATATTTAAAAATATATATTCAGTGGGACCATTGGATGGCATAATGGTGACATCACTGGACTCCCATGTAGTCAACCCTGGACCTGATGGCTTAAAACTCATGCAGGGCCACTATATGTGCATATCCAGAATTCCAAGAGGAGAATGGAGAAGGGATTATTGTGGAGTGATGAACCTCCCTAGGGCATGATTTCTTGATTTCTGTCTCTCTGTCTCTGTCTCTCCAGCAAGCACATGTACCTTTTAGTAAAAATCTCTGTAATGAAAAAAAAATATATATATAGTAATACGTGATTATTGATAGCTTCTTTTCTATTGTCAATTGGAAAGCAAGAGTATTGAAGATGATAATCTTAGGACTGAATTGAAAAAGCCCATGGATACCATAAATCTCTTGACTTTTCTATCCTACTTGCCCCTTATCTGACTCATGTTTTGCATAAAATAAATAGTTCTGTGAGAGGGTGAATCTATTTCTAACAATGTGCTTTTCTTAAACTACAGGATAGAAAGAATTTTTGGGGGAACAAACAGACCGAAGTGACATAAATTTCACACTCATAACAAACACAAGTATCAATATTGAAGACTTGGAAGTTCTATTTGTCCATGGAAATTTATAAGATGAAACTCCGTTACATTTACATAGTTTTCCATATGAATGAATATCTGATTAAAGCTTTTTTTTATTTTTTGGAGAAGTTTTCGCTATAGGGCGCGTGCGCTCACCAGCCAGACAGAGAGAGACAGAGACAGAAAGCGAGAAATCACCCCCCAGAGGGGATGGTCACGCCGCAGTCCCTTCTCCTCCATTCTCCTCTTGGGATCTTGGGCATGCACGCGCACGCGCCACCGGGTCCGGGACACGAACCGCAGTCGACTACGTGGGAGTCCAGTGAAAGAGCCATTACGCTAACTGCTGGTTCCCTGATTAAAGCTTTTCAAATTACTCTGCATTTGAGAATATATGTCCTCTAATCTGGGGTCAATTGCTTTTGTGGAATGAAAAACACAAACTCAGAGCTTTTCAAACTCTGCCGTACTCTATTTTCTCTGATCGTTGAAGCCTTTCTACTCCCTGTGATGATCTGTTCACTTGGTTTCTTATTCCAAATCAATAAATGTAAGGATATTCATGTTGTACGTATTAATACACTAAAAGCATTGTATGCTAAACTAACATCAGGGCTTTACCTATATCTTCCATGTTAAGAAAAATGTTTTTCTTCTTTTTTGCATTGCCAAATTATCATCTCTTCAAAGACCTCAATACTCAATGAATCTCATGATAAAAAGAAAAAGAAAACAGAACTGCATTGTGGAATAATGATTTATACAGCTTCCTTAAATAAACACAGAGATCTGAGCTGATGGTTGTAAAATATGAGCAACATTTCATTGTAATTGGTATTGATGTCTTCAAACTGCACACAGAAAAGTGAAAACTAGAAAACAGTGCATACTGTGGGATGATATTGCATTTAGATTAATTACTTAAATGATTAAGAATACTGCAATGCAGTGTATTACACAATGGTTTGAATGAACTTTTAGCCATTGTCTCCTACAGAAAAAAGTAACCAAAGTTTTGATGGTTCTCATTTGCTAATGTAAATAGCATTCAGTTACATGCTGAACAGACAGGTTTTTAGAACATCAATAATAGGGAGAGGTAGTATTTAACTTTAATATGTTGTTTTCCTAATTGTTACTTTCCTGAAAAACTTTAAATATTAGCTAACCATACTATTTAAAAAATTTGTTTGTTTTATTAATGATTTTGCATAAGTATTATATTCCTATTCCCATATGTTCTAACTGAAAATAAGTAGGCAGAAAAACTACCTTGTTAAGTTGCAGAAAGACTGACTAATGCTTTCAGAATAGTCATTTTTAAGAGAAATCAAAAAGAAAATAAGTCAAGATGAACCACACAAAGTTCTCTAAAATTCCATGTTGTATTTTAAAATTTTATTTTACTTTTCATTTACCAGGGGTTAGTAAGAGAAATTGAATAAAAATAATTTTTAATACACCTCATAAAGGAAGTTACTGGAATTGAAAAGGAAAATAATAGTCTTACCATTCTGAGATCTATTAGAACTCAAAGGATAAAAAGTGTAAATTTAAACCATTCATTCACTCATTTAAATCCATAGGTTTAATGCTAATGATAGGATTCAGAAGGAACAAAAGTGAATAACAAATCTGGTCGACGTAACAGAAACACAAGCATGCACTTGTTCACACAGGCCTGTATTCCCATACGCCTGTCGACATACACACGTACACATATGCACTTGCACATACACAGAGACAAACCGTGGAGGAAAATTTGGTTTCATCTGTTATTGCAAATTGTTAAAAAGCTTTCCCCAAGTATCTTGCCACATTTACTGCCACATTCTTATACAGTATTCTTGCATTACATGCCTGGTCTTATCGAAATACTGCCATTTTAGCACATGAAAAATCAGAGCACACAGGATGAACCATTCCCCAAACAAGGTGTAATTATTTAAATTAAATTTTGTTGCTATAGTATTATACTCGATTTCTTTTTATTTATTTATTTTCCCATAGGGCACATGCACTCACCAGAGAGAGAACGAGCAAGAGAGAGTGAGAAATCACTCCCCAGGGAATATGGCCACTCTGCATCCCTTCTCTTTCCTTCTCCTGTTGGGATTTCGGGCATACACACACACACAGGCTCAGCATGATTTTTAAGCTGCCTGGTCCAGGCCTTGAACCACAGTTGGCCATATGGCAGTTCAGTCCACCTGCTGGCTCATACTCAATTTCTTGATTATCTTTTTTTTTCTCTCTCGCACACACACAATCATCATAGAAAGCACCATTTTAGTAATGAAAATTTTTTAGCTCATTTATTGCTTTAAAAAAAGGATCAGTTTTGGCCAGCCAACAGCACGGTGGCTAAGTAGGCTAGATGCCATGTGGCTGACTGTGTGGTTCAAGTCTCAGACCCAGAGACTTAAAAACAAGAGGCATCCCGAGATGAGAAATAGAGAAGGGACAGCAGCATGGCAGTCTCCCAAGGGGAAGGGGTGCTTTCTCATTTTCCTTCTCTCTCTCCCTACTCTTGCCCTCTAGCAAACTTTTATTAAAAAATGGGTCAACTTTTTAATCACTTTCAAACTATTTACTAAGACAGTGATGGGACATAGAAATTATAAGAATTTTCAGTCTTACAATATTAGATATTGTTTATGTTCTCTAGACCATAGTAGAGAGGCTGAGCAGAGTCAGCCTGTACAGATTCAGAAGCTGTTCTTCCTCAGCTGTGTTTCACCAGTCAGTTGTGTTGCGCCTCAGCTTCCTAATCCATGCAATGGGTACAGTAACATTTCATATAAAGTGCTTAAAAGATGACGTTTATGCTAAATTATCAATAACTATTATCTATTGTCTTCTAATCTATGGAACTTCCTAATATTTTAGCAGTTCCATGTTAAGTGACTTTTTTTCTCTGTGGGTCTCTAAATATGCAGCATCTGAGCAGGACTGGGATAACCACTTCCTAACCAAAGCAAATCCATTGAAATATAATGTGAAGCTCAGTTTTGCTATTATTAATTCACTTCTTGATCTTAACCTCTTGGTGCACAAACTACTGTTTAGAAAGGAAATTGTTTTAGGCTTTGGTGTCAAAACAAAAAATAGGCATTCACTCCTTACTTCTACTGAAATAACGGCTATTACTCCATCGGGGATAACAGAGGCATTGAAAGTCAGGTATATACTGGCAAAGTTAAGTGGGAAATAGAGAAACTTGCCAATTTACCTCGGAAAGGAAAGGAAAGGTAAGGAAGAAAGGAAAGGAAAGGGAAGAGGACTAAGGAAGAAAGGGCAGGGGGCAGGGAAATTCTCTTCTAAGTTTCTGATTATAGCCCAAACTCTCACAACACTACTTAGGTAATTATTGATAGAGTTCCATATAAAGTGCTCTTTAGCCTGACTTATTCACATAATTGGCTCAGTTTGCGATTTACTACTTAACTTTGGTGGTAGGGACCTGGCTAAAGAGGATTTTTGGCCACTATCCATTCCCCTACTGACCTCTTTCTAATCAGCTTAACCACAGCTGGGAAGACATGATTTAAAGTATTTATTTTTGGTCCTTGTTGAAGTTTTTAAAGCTTAAAGTTCTTACAAATGAATATTTAATCTGGTTATTTTTAAGAAATCTACTTTTCTAAGACAAAATAAAATGACAAGCAATAGTGTAATAATTGTATCAGCAAGTATTAAAATTGAAGATTGTCTTATAATTAACTTTCAGCTGAATAAATTATAGCTTATATATTATACATGCATTTTAAAAGAAATGTATATGTTTTAATAATAAAAGCACACATGCCAACGAATAATCGTTAATAGATTATTTTAATGTTTTAAAATTTAATTGCTTTGTTTCTAATTTTGCGTTTTCTGTATGTGGCAGTTAAACTTTTAAAATATTAATAAATTTCTTAGTTTTTTTTCCATGCAAAAAAATTCTTCTAACCAAAATGAAATACATTTTGGAGGGAAATTTTATTTGAAACTATTCCCAGGGGAATACTTATTTATGCACAAATTAACTTGGCAATCAGCAGTGATACAAAATGTACATGACACTGGCCTATTATGAGGGGGCAGAGTGGGGAAAAGGAATTTAGAATTACTTTTTTGAACATAAAATATAACTGGCTTTTTTTTTTTTTAAGGAAATGGAAGCTCAAGTTAATTTTTTAAAAGTTCATGGATGCTCGATGGCATAAAATCCCTTACAGCATCACAGTAAAATGTATTAATACAGAGGTTTTGCTTTATCTTTTATGACTACTGTTCCCCAAAGAGAAATAGCACCAAGTAAATACTGCTAGAAGGCAAGAATTCAGCGATAAACCCTGATAAAGATTTCAATCAAAGGGAAGTCACATGTGGAACACTGAGAAGAAAAACAACATGTGGCCTAGGTTTTCCTCCCCCAGCGCATGGCAGTGTGGAGCTTAAACAAAATGAGTACCGCAAATGGGTCTGTAAAAGCATGTTCTTTGTAAACGGTCAAGATCTCTAGAGGGCAGTGTATTAAATTGCAGATATTATCTATCTAAACCTCAAATCATAAAAGCATGAAATTAGTAATTGACTCAATTTGCCTCATTTATTAGTAGCTCAGACCTCTGCTTGAATTAATATTGCCCAGTGGAATTTCAAGTAGTGGTGACATGGCGTATCATGACAGAGATTAGCGCCTGCTTCTGTTACTGCACTTCAAACGTCCCACATCCTCCAATTAGTTTAACTCTAATCTAATATGCATGCTTTTGGCACTTTTATTGTCAATAAGATATGACATTGGTTTTTTATAATGTCGTGTTCATTCTAGGCAGTGTGTGGCTCATTCTGCTTTATTTCAGCAGGCTCTTTTTGGTTGCTTGTTGCATCTTGTCTCAGCTAGGAGTTTACTTATTATATTCCCTCTTGATTTCAACAGTATACATCAATTAAAAATAGAGGTTAATTATCTATACATGAATAATGTAAAATTTGCTAACAACATACTGAATTGCACATTTTAATGCAAATGCCATACCAAGCTCAACTATATACTTTTTTATATTCATGTTTTTCTAGTAGCAATGATTAATATTTTCATATACATTCACATTAATTTCACAATAAAGCTTAAATAGATCTCTTCTTAAAACCATTGCTAATGTTTTTAAATTTTCTTAGTGTTTACTATAAAATAATATAGTGTGTTTCCCTCTGCAAATAGAGAAACTTAATTTGCAGCAGAACATTAATATTTTTGTGGGCATTATAGAAATGAATAATAGGAAGCTGAGACATTTTCTGTTACGAAAATTACTAAAAATGTATTTGGGGTAGAACTCATGCTTACTAGAACCCAAATAAAGCTAGATTTCCGAACTTCATCATGAATTTGGACTGCATCTTGAGAGCAGGTAACGTAAGTCTTTAAAGCAGTAGTAACTCCTCAGAAGTTTAATCTATAATAAACAGCCCTGAAGATAGTCTACGTTCTGTACTTTATATTTTTATAAATGTCATGACTAGCCAATACATCATTTACTGCAAGCTGTTTAAATAGGGATTTTTGGCTTTATATTTCTTGGAATCATTTACTTAATTAGGATTCAATACATCTTTTTTTGTTTTTGTGATGTTATAATAATACAGAAAACCATGCCACAAGACACTTAACATGAAATTTTATAATCTGAATCTGTTTCAAAGACTTGTCATAAAGTCATTGACATTTTTTTCTGGACAGTGAGTAAGAAGAAAAGATCCTCAAAAAATGAAAAGATAAAGAAATCTTGCTGCCAAATTGTATTATGAGAGAGGAAGTAATTGTTACACATGCCTTTGTTGTAAGATATTTCCAACAGAATTAATGACTACATGGAGTTAATGGCCCTCTGACCACAGGCTTTTCCAGTTGATCATTAATCCTCAGGAAATACTGGCATCTTATATGTTATTGTTGAAACTATATATAGCCAGGAGTTGTACTCTGTTCCTCCATGGTTCTTTGAGTTATATCCCACCTGTTGAGTTAAAGTAAAAAATGCAGTGAGATCATTTCTGAAGAACATTAGCTGTTATTAACACTAATTCTTAAATTGATTATATTCTCCTAGAGAGAAATAGACTACTCCAATTTCATACTTTTCTATTTTTCTTTTTTAAGGTTTTTATCATAGAATGCATATCCTCATAGGAGAGAGACAGAGAGAGACAGTGAGAGAAATCACCACTCTGGGCCATGGTTGCACCCCAGTTCCTTCTCCACTCTCCTCCTGAGATTTTGGGCAGGCACACTTGCATCCAGCATGATTTTCAGGCCATGACGCAAACCACAGTTGGCCATGTGGGAGTTCAGAGCCTTAACCACTACGCCATCTACTGGTCCCAACCACGCCAATTTCTATGAGAGAGTAGATGATTTTTGTTTTTAAATTTCAGAGCCAACATTTTCCTAAAACACATATTTTTAGCTCATTCTGTATCATACACACATATTTTGGCTGATTCCAATGTTTAATAAAATTCAGATTAATTATGATTATTAGTTACAAGTCATAAAATTGTTGAGCCAAATCAATTTACTATATGAAAGCACAAAGGAGGCTAAATTTAAATAAAAGAGAAATTAAAAGCAGTAGGAAAGATATGCCTACATAATATTACTTACATCACTTTATAGTGATTAATAATTACATTATTACTATATTAAATCAATTCAATTCTGATGAATAATTCTAAATAATATTTTTATTTGGGGTAAATTATATTAGAATACTTGTTTTTGCTGTGAACTGTGAAGTGTGTGTGTGTGAAAAATTAAAAATAAAAAAGTAATTATGTCAAATAAATTTTGTATTAGGTTGTAGTGGTATAAAATATTTGTCCTAATTAGTGCTCTTTTTTATTTCTGTATTGTACTACTCTGTTATTTTATTTTCTCGATTTTCTCTTTTTAAAATTTTTCTAGTATCATCTAATCCCAGTATATCTATTCTATATGAGCCAGAATTTCATCCTTCTTTTCATATTTTATGAATAGTATTATTGCTTTTAGGTCCATATCTTCCCACAACTTATCAAGTATTTTTCGAACTTTTTCTCGTAGAATGGGCCAAACCATAGTCATGATTCTCATAAAATATGAATATCTCTGTGACTGGGCCTTTAAGAGAACGGTAGACTTAGTGGTGATCATTATTTTATAGTCTGATTTTCCTTCTTTCATATTTTTTCTTTTTTAAAAAATCACGATAGCACATATGAGTACACGAGAAAGAGACAGAGAAGCACCTTTGACAGGGTCTTTTTAAAAAATTTATTTTACATATTCAATCACTATACATCACTGCAACTTGTAAGGTGAATTTACCAAACATGAATATACTACATAGAGATTCAGTTGAGGATACTGTACACACTACCGTCAACAGATAATAATCCATGTGTGTGTCCCATAAATGTCCTGGCTCTCTAGTTTCTACTTCATTCTTTTCCTCACACTCTTCCCCCTCTCTCAACCTCTCCCCACACTGGCTCCATTATCCATAACCATTTTCCATGCTTCTATATTCTCTAGTCTTTCCCTGATCTCATTTCCCCAGCTCCCCAGCTCTTTGAGATTTGGTGCATGCCTGTGCACTCAGTGTTTTCTCAGACTGACTCAGGGATCTGGACCTATGGTTTGTCATGTGGTTTCTGGCAATGCAATTCAATACACTACTGACTCTGCTTCTGTTGTGCTTTTCTAATCTCTTTTAAACTTTCTGTTTTTAAATGGTTTGATCTTCTGTCCTATTTGGTAGTAGAAGAAGGCTGAGTTCCAATAAATAAAAGGCTGAAATAGCTGGTAAGTCCTAGTTTAGTACTGATAGTTCTAGTTCAGAATGAAGAATTTAGTACATAGGCAAGTTGTAAGTTTACCACTTGAATTGGGAAGAAAGTCAAATTTGTAGTCTTATTCTAATTATAAATCCCAACCCTACTAGCTATTTAAATGATTTTGGTCATCACTTAAACTTGTAAGAAATTGATTTCTTCATTTTAAAAATGTAGGGGGACATTTTACTATCTGGACGAAGTGAGTTAAATGTGATTATGTATGTGAAGTCACTTTCTCTATTTTCTGACTCAAAATAGATACTCAGTAAGAATTTTTTTTTAAACCTTTAAAGAATAGTTATGGGGTCAGCAGGTGGCCTGGTGGTTAAGGTACTGGGACTCCCACATGACCAGCCAGTTTGTGTCCTGGGCCTGGCAGCATGAAATCCATACAGGGAATGTGTGCATGTGCACCCAAAATTTCAGGAGGAGAATGGAGAAGGGATTGTGGTGTGGCCATCCTCCCTGTCAGGTGATTTCTCTCTTTTCCTCTCACTATCTCTGTCTCTCTGGTGAGTGCATGCACCCTATGGCAAAAACAAAAACAAAACAAAGCAAAAACAAAACAAAAAAGAAGACCAAATCAAATAAATTTAATCAAACAATACTCTTGTCTATGTAGGTCCTTTATTCTAATGTAGTCAGTCAGATTCTAATGTTTAGTGAAAAAGATGCATCAGTGAAATCAACATAGAAATTATCAGACTCATGAATGGATTGTACTAATTGTATACTTTTCCACTCGAAATGATAGCTTACCTTTATTTGGTTTAGACAAATGTGTTTACGAAATTATACATTATCTATTACAACGCAATATAATTTCATGTAATATAGAGGTATTTTAGGAAAATTGACAAGTTGATCTTAAAATTTATATACAAATTCAATGAATATAGAACAATCTAAATAATCTTGAAAAAGAATAACCAAGTTGGTGGACTGACATTTTCCAATTTCAAACAAAGTTACAATAATCAAGACTGTATGTCACAAAGAATAAAAAAAAAATCAATGGAATATAATAGAGTTCAGAGATAACCCCTCCCATCCATAATCAATTAATTTTCCACAATAGTGTAATACTATTTTCAATGTATTTATATTCTTCCATGTTCTCATATAAGAACTAGATGAACTAGATAACATACTAAGGAAACAAATCTAAACTTTGAGTTGTATCACCGAATTTTTTATCTTCAAGAGCTTTTCATATGGTACCTAAACAACTACTTCATTCTTTTTTTTTTTCTTTTAGTGCAATATTATTTAATTAGGAAAAAAATCTTTTTTTTTTTTGAGAAGATTTTTTTGCTATAGGGCTTGTGCGCTCTCCAGAAAAACAGAAAGAGACAGAGAGATAGAAAGCGAGAAATCACCCCCCAGGAGGATGGCCACACCACAATCCGTTCTCCTACATTCTCCTCTCAGGATCTTGGGCATGCATGCACAGGTGCCCGGCGTGAATTTAAGCCACCGGGTCTGAGACTCGAACCACAGTCAGCTACATAGGAGTTCAGCGACATAGCCATTATGCTAACTGCTGGTTCCAGGGGGAAAAAAAAAAAACTTTTTGAAAAATGTTTCTGGGACAACTGTTTAAGCACATTTAAAAGGACAAAATTCGATCCTCCATGATGCCATTTACAAAAAGTAACTCAATATGGATCAAAGGCTTCATAATAAGAGTATAAAATTCTTAGGGAAAAAATAGTAGTAAATCTTAAGGATCTTGGATTTGGTAATTCTTTATTAGACTTTATACCCAAAACAAAAACAATAGCAAAATAATTTGATTTTATAGTAATTGAAAGCTTTTTTGCTTCAGAGAACAATGAAGGTAAAAAGGCAGTCTGCAGAATGGGAGAAAATCTTTGCAAATCAGAAATCTGGTAAGTATATGTACTATAAACATAGTATGCTCAGAATTAATAATCCAGAATGTATTATGAAATATTACAACTTGGGGCCAACGGGTGTCATGGTGGTTAAGGGACTGGACACTCCCACATGGCTGACCATGGTTCATGTCCTAGACCTGGTGACTTGCTTTCTCACTTTTTCACTTTCTTCTCTCTCTCTCTCTCTCTCTGTGTGTGTGTGTGTGTGTGTCTAGTCAAATTAATGAATGAATAAATTTTAAAAATGTTTTAAAAAATATTACAACTCAATAAGAAAGTCACATCACTGAGTTTAAAAACTGGCAAATGATTCAAATAGAAATATCTCCAAAAAAGGTATACAGATGACCTATAAGTATATGAAAAGATATTGAACATCACAGCCATGTTGATGTAAACTACAATGAGGTAACACTTCATAACCTAAAAGAATAACTATAATAAAAATGTCATTGAGGGTGTGAGGAGGTTGGCACTCTTCCTACACTGCTAACTGCAGGTGGAAATGTAAAATAATTCAGCCTCAAAATAGTGTGGTAATATCTCAAAAAATTAGGCATAGAGAGTTCATAGGACCAAGTAATTCTACCTCAGAACATAAGAGAAATATTTACACTAACACTTCTACATAAATCTTCTTTGTGGTGTTATTCAAATAGTCAAAGTGTGAAAATAACCATAACGTCTATCAATTAATGAAATGTGTAAACAAAATGTGTTATAGTCATACAATGGAATGTTAGTAGGCAATAAAAAGAAATGAAGGATTTATATTTGAATCAGCATGGATAACCCTTGATGACATTATGCCACTTGAAAGAATGCAGTTACAAAGAACAACATATGAGGAGTCTTCAAATTGTTCTTAGGAAATGCATATGAATGAAAAAAACTGTACACGGATTTAAAATCTGATGGGAAGGCATTAAAATAAACTCATACTTCATTCTATTTTCCAAAAAGTTTTTGAAATTCCTTCACGGATCAATTCATTTATATGAAATGTTAGAAGGGACAAATTTATATATAGAGGAAGTATATTAGCAGTTGCCTAAACCTGGAGAGGAAGAGGGCATTGGTGTAGTGTGGGAGGGACTTTCTTTGTGGTGTGATGAAATAGTCTTATGCTGTCGTAATTTATGCATGGGAAATAAACTCTACAAAACCATTGGATCATATGTATTAATGGGTGAATTTTACGGCATATAAATTATATCTCAAAAAGAGCTGTTACAAAAAGTGAAGGAAGGACAACTTATGAAGTACTTTTATGGTAATGTTAAACCCACTTAGAGAACACCTAGCTCAAATGATTTACGTATGCAAAAAGCATTTACATTCAACATATATTGAACCAAACTTTTTTTTCCTTCTTGCTGTCTCAATGATGTAATCTGTGAATTTTTTTAATTGTCAGAGGCATGTGTGCACTCTAGAGGGACAGAGAGAGCGAACTACCAACAATGAAGTGTGTTCATGCTAGTTTTCCTTCATTTCTCCATCCTGTCAGCGTTTTGGGAACACACACACACACACACACACACACACATGTACATGAGCACTTGATGTGCTTTTCAAACTGCCAGTGCCAGAACATCAACCATGGCCAACTATGTGGGACCTAGTCCTCAATGCACAGTGCTTAACCTTAAAGCTGACTTCCCTA
>NW_006159884.1:2391515-2434388 GCF_000334495.1 Tupaia belangeri chinensis | reverse complement strand
CTCTGTTTTTTAAACGCTGTTTATTTATATGTTTCATCCATGACTAAGAGAGACAGAGAGACAGGTAACCCAGCACGGTCCTCACACCACAATTCAACCGCAGTTTTAAACAACCCTAAATCCAAGCACAGGTGTATACCAAAATTCCAGAAGAAGAATGAGGAGAAGGGATTGTGACATGGCCATCTACCCTGGAATGGTGATGGCTCACTTTCCCTCTCTCTCTCTCTGTCAAGGGCATGCATGCTATGTCAAGAACCAAATAAAGAAAGAAATAGAGAATAATATCAGCAAAGAATCTGTTAAGATAATTTTAAACTATGAACAGTCCTGTTAAACATATTTATTATTGTATATATAATTTCCTCTGAAATTTACAGATTTTTTTTTCAGTTTTTACAATGGTATTATCTTTAAAAAGACACTAAATTTGATCCTCATTCTGTGTGGCTCACAAATGCTTTATACCAAAACAAAGCATGACAGATAGGACTCAGTTTAGCTGCTGTACTCAGCACCACCACAGACATTGTCCAGTGTTTTGCTATTACATACATCATAGCTTTTCTTGTATTCAATAATTATGAATTTGAAACAAATTCATGAGATTAGTTGTCTTGATTTAAGGAACAAATTTAGTCCCTAATGAGTGCTTTTCTATTTTCTAAACAAACTCCCTTAGAAATACCTTACAGCCTATTACAAAAACTTTCTTTTTACCAGCATCCAATTTAATATACATTTCCATAAACCAAATCATTTTAAAATTTTCATCTAATTTAATGGAAAAAATTAATTGCTCACAATTGATTGGTCAATATTTTAGACTTTTTTTTAAAAAAATGAACATTTATCTCTCCCATGCTCAACTACAATGTTCAGAAATCTTTACACATTCACTAGTACTCCTTATTGAATCACTTTCTTTGTAAAGTTTTACTTAAAATGTTCTTTTTTAATGAATTCCAGAAGGGGCAGTGCCCTGGAAACTGGTGGGGAACCATAATGTCTATGCCCTGAGCTAACCAAATTATTGAGCCACACAGGGCTTCTTTGTATGAACTTAACTGTGATAGTTTAATGCTTCCTAATTCACATATTGCTTACTATCCCTGTGGCTTTTGGTTTCAGTTTCAAATTTGCATGAGAACATTTAAGTTGGGATGTCATTTCCAACATGAATAGAAATGAAGGCATGAAAATATAAAGTCTGGAAAAGACTTGTGTCATTTAATAGAAAATGCTGATGTGAGTGTAAATCATGTATTATTAAAGTGAACACTGAATTTGTATTCTGATTTAATCATCTGTTATACTTTGTTATGCTATGCTAATACTGTAACTTAGGTTCAGAATCACTTTTTACACAAGTTCAACACAATACAAATTTTGCATTGCCTGATTAGTAACAGGATTTATGAAACTAAATAAAAGTGACTTTGTTTTCTTTTTTTAAAGAATTATTTTACTCTATTTATTTAATTTAATTTGACCAGAGAGGGACAGAGAGAGAGAGAGAAAGTGAGAAAGCAAGCTGCAAGGTCCAGGACTTGAACCACAGTCGGCCATGTGGGAGTCCAGCACCCTTAACCACCATGCTACCTACTGGCCCCATGTGTTTTTGTTTGTTAAACATTATCCATGTTTTCAGACAAACCATTAATTTAAACAGCCAATATAAAGCATACTATGACTTAATGAACTCAATATAAACAGAAACATTATTTAGCCTGCTTGGGGCCAGAGGGCCTTGTTGTATAGACAAGGTTACTAATTTTATAAAATATCACCATTCAAGTCATCTGTGCACCTACTTAACAGTCATTTTTTGCAATGTTTTCCTTGAATGTACTAAAAATGCAACCTAAAGATCAAGTAGGAAATGTGAGTCACTGCAATGCCATTCTAATGAGGTTTGAGAAAGTTCTACATTTCCCATTACATGATTAAAGGTAACAAATGTTTTGCTGATAGCATGAACACAGGTGTACTTATGCAAAAATGTTATTCAGTGTGAAAATTTATTACATGGTATTGTAAAACGATGATCTACATTTGGTGTACTGAGATATACTTCCAAACTAATACAGATAATCCTCCAGCTTAATAAAGTTCAGTGTTTTATCTTCCTGGAAAACATCTGCTCTGCATGTTACCTGTCAAATTGTCTAATTGTATTTTTAGGTTTCTACTTCATTCCTTCAGATTATGTAAAGTGAGTCTATAGCTTAGACATTTAAGAAATATTGCCAATTCATATTATTTATAAACCCTCAACCAGAAAAAAAAATAGCACATTAGAACAGTTGAGTTTCCCCTCAAAGAGTTCAAATTCAGTGGCAGACAAGACTCCATAGTAACTAGTCTAGCGATCTGAGATCTGATTACATCTATATCAAAGTAAATCATGGCTTCGTCAGTATAGTCAATATCTGTATGTAATTTAAAACATTAGTACAAAGTGAGTTTTGGAGAGGCAAAGCTTGGAAACATTAATCTTGTTTGTTACATGGGGAAGAAAATCAGAATTAAAAACTGTGTTGGATTTCAAAAAGTATTTATGGTTTGATCATTAGAGTCCTAAAATGGCTGGGTTTACATTTAAAAGGAAGAATTTAAAAATTCTATAAATCAGAAAACCTTTTGTAAGACAAAGAATAATAGTTTCTACCAAAAGTCAGTTAGAAAAAGAAACCCTAGGGAAAACAGAGAGCAACCTTGACATCACTGTCACTCTTAGATGCAGTGTCAAACTGGGACAAGATGGTAATAAAGGATCAAGTTACGGAGACCTAAATCAGTCATTCCTCACGTATGTCTGAGAGCTTGTTTGGGAGAAGCATTAAGGATTATAAAGATCCATAACACAAATGCAGGATGGACTCTGAGCATAAGCTAAAGAACAATGTGTTTTCCGTGTACATATATTTGTTTTCCAAATGTGTGCAGGCATAGCGTAAGATACACATTTATAATAAAACATTTCATATAAAGCATTATCGCTATAATATAGGAGTTTATTTTTTTTTCTTTTAGAAATTTTTGCTATAGCTTGTTCAAACTCGCTGAAGAGAGATAAAGTAAGAAATCGCCCCTCAGAGGGGATGACCATGTCACAACTCCTTTCCCTCCATTGTCCTTCTGGGATTTGGGCACACATGTCTGGCATGAATTTCAAGGTGCCAGGACTGGGACTGGAACTGTGGTTGGCCATGTGGAAGTCCAGCGCCTTAAGCCAGTAAGTCACCCGCTGACGCCTAATTTATTTATTTTTCATTAAAAAAGAATTCTCAGGGACCAGAAGATGGTGTAATGATTATGTCACTGGACTCCACATGTTGACTGGGGTTTGAGTCCTTGACCCTGAGGCTTGAAACTCATGCTGGGTGCATGTGTGTGCATGCCCAGAATCCTGAAAGGAGTATGGAGTAGAAGGGATTGTGTAATGCCCACCCTCCTGGGGGGATGATTTCTAGTCTGTCTCTCTGTGTCCCCTGCAAGTGCATATGCTCTATAGCAAAAATCTCTCAATAAATAAATAAATAAAATTTAAAAAGGAATCCTCATACAGAGTGAGGGTGAGCTATTATGGAATATGGGGAAATAACTTATCTCAGCTGCCTCAAATCTGTGTAGTATGAATAGTTTTGCTTTGTTGGATGATATTATTTAGCCAATTGAAGCAAATCATTACTATCTCATGAATTGAGCCCTTGAATGACTACCAGTAGCTGGAATAGAGAGGCCAAAACAGTTTTTTGAATAGATGTTTCCCAGGACTAAGTACAAATAGCACATTTCAAGAAATACATTTTGTAGAGATTTAGAAATTGACATCTACAATGAGGATCAGAAAAGGCAAATGTATTACCAGAGAGTTCATGAAACATGCCAGAGGCTAGTCAGAGAAGAAAAATAAGTAAATAAATCACAAAGTCTTTGCGGAACATGAGCTCAGTAATCAAATCACCTGAGTTACAACCCTTCATGCTTCTCCACTTGCTAGGTGACTGACCTTGGTAAATTGCTTTCCTCAGATGTGAATGAAGGTTAAAAATATTATCTATCTGTGAAGTCCAAATTATTTAATTTATGAGACTTTAACATACTAGGACAGTTTTTAGTCATCTATTCATCAAAATTTTTTTGTTGACAAAATAATAGAAAATGAAAAAAGAAAAAAAAGAGGGAAAAAATGGAGTGGGGGTGTTAAAAAGCTAAAAAAAAATTCTGATCTTTGCCTCTAGGATTAATGTGTATCAAAAAAGGCTGTTTATTCAAGTTTTCAAAAATTCTGTAAATTGTTGTCTTGCAGCTATAAAAATTTATAAAATTTTCTTTTGCTATATGTGAATGTGAAAAGAATAATTTGTATGCAAGAAAAACTCTTCTACAAATGTAAATTGCGTGACTTGCTAACAGAATTATCAAAATTAGAAGGGAGACAAATGTCATGGAATGTTATGTGTTACCCGATCAAGAGAGCCTTGAAACCTTGTACTGCTATAACTCATGGTTAACATTCTGGCACATTCTTTTCCCTTGGGTTTATCACACCTTTACCACTTGCTAACCCCACCTACATAGAGATGCAACTTATCAAATGCAAAAGTCCCATTACAAGGTGATATTTTCTATTGTGTTTTGAACTTGACTGCCAGCCCTTTGGGATAGGGTTAGAGTGGCAGCAATGTCTAATTCATGTTTTATTATCTTTTTCTTTTTTTTTATACTGAAATCGGAAAGCTACTGTTCAGAAAAAGTCACGCTGTGTTTCTTGCATTTGTAGTTAATAGATAAGGTGTTAATTATCCTTGACATGTCATAATAAGGTGTCTATCATATAGGAAGACAATGCTATTGATAAGATATAAGACATTGAATTGTTTTCCTTTGCAGTAGTGGCTGATTAAATTAATCATTACATTTAATAAGAATATGAATTTTACAAGTATTATTTCCATAGTAGTCTTATTGTTATAATATTACATGCACTTACTTGAATTCTACTGACTTTTTTTAGTGTTTTTCAATATTTCTGTTGCTCTCTCAGGGTAAGAAGTAAGGCAAGCATTTATGAATAGTCCTCTGGAGCAGGGAAAAGGTAAAATGGTCACTTTAGGTAGATTGCTGAAGCATGTTCCCCATTGAGCTGCCTAAGGGTTTATGGCTAGAACTGGATAAGATTTAGGTACAAATGGAAAAACAGATAAGGGAGAAAGGGTAGTTGAAGCTTGAAGAGATGCAAATGTAAGTCTGTCACAGATAAATTTGGGTCTCAACTTATGTTGTCTGAATAGACAAACTCTGTTCATGGAGGACCAACTGGGCCACAGGCCAAGATTACGTTATCCAAATATTTTTGCTACACTTTTTTGAATTACAAACTCAGTCTCTATATTAAATAATGCTAAATAGTTGCTAAAATATTACAAGTAAGAAAAAAATTAAAAAAATAGAACTATGACTTGTTTTTTGAGAGATTTTTTGCTGTGAGTGTGCTCACCAAAGAGACAGAGAGAAAGACAGAGACAAAAAGTAAGAAATCACCTCCTAGGAAGGATGTTCACGCCACAATCCAGTCTCTTCCATTCTCGGGAGTTTAGGCAAACACACATACATGCCAGGTGTGAGTTTCAAGCCGCTGGGTATTCATCTATGAGGGAGTCCAGTGCCTTAATCAATACTACACCTGCTGTAGTACCAAATTATGACTTGTTAACAGTTGGTATTACTGTTTTGTTGAGTAAATTTTCTTGTAAGAAAACTTCTTCATATTTATGTACATAATACGTATGCATAGATAGCCATATGTTCATAAATGTGCCCAGAAAAGATCCATTTACTCACCAACAATAAAATATAATCAATATATTTCTTTTTTCTATCTTATTTTATTTAATGATTATTTTATTTTATTTTTGTTATTATTATTCATACATTAAATGTTATACATCATTTGGATTGTGAAAAGACTTTACTCAGCATGATATACACCTCAGACCAGCCCAGTTGAGACCACCATACACATCCTTGTCAATAGATAATAAACCTTATCTGTGTCCCACAAGTGTCTTACCTCTCCAATAATTTTTAAATTTACATTTAATTGTTGTACGTCTTTGTGGAGGTACAACATGGCTTTTCAAAGCATGTGCACAGAGTATGACAGACAAATCCAGGATACTACCATATTTATTGTTTTCAACAAAGAACACCATATTGAGATATATATATAAGCTTGGCAATGTCTGTTCCCCCTCCCCCCGGTATGCTGTCCCACAACCCATTTGCTCTGGGAACCTGCATTTCTGTGTCTGTTAAACACTTTCCTGATCTTCTCCTACTCTCCCTCCCCAACGCCCTATGCAGTCTCTGGCATCTATAGTTTTCCTTCCTGTTTCTAACTCTTCAAATATTTTCCATTTTAGATGGAGAGTGCAGATATTTGCTATATATTAAGCGAGGACTTACAGTGTAACTTTTGTAATCTGACTTTTTTCACTTAGGATTACCTCTTCTAGATTTGGACACTTTGTGTCAAAAGATAGTATTTCAATGTTCTTTATAAGTGAGTAGTATTCCATTGTGCTACAATTTTTAAATCCAGTCATCATTTGTTGGACACTAAAGTTGATTCCATGTCTTAGCTATTGTAAATAATGCTGTAATAAACACGGATGTGCAGTGTTTTTCCAAGTAACAGATTTTATGTTGTTTGGGTAAATACCCCAAAGTGGGATTACTGGGCCTATGATATTTCTATTTGTAAATTTCTGTGAAACTTCTCTACTGTTTTCCACAATGGCTATACTAATTTACATTTCCATTAACAGTGCAGGAAGGTTCTCTTTTCACCACAGCTTTATCAGCACTTGCTGTTCTCCAATTGTGATTATAGACATCTGACCGACATTAGGTGACACCTCATTATGCTTTTGATTTGTATTTCCTTTATGATAAGAGATGCTGAACATTTTTTCATGTGATTTTTTGGCCATTTGTATGCCTTTCTTCAACAGCAGTCTGTTTAGAACAATTGCTCAATTTTAAATTGAGTTATTAACTTTTCTTCAGGTAAGCTTCATGAATTCCATGTATATTCTGATTATTAATCTTTTATCTAATATATAATTTGCAAATATTTTCTCCTGTTCTGTTGGTTATCTCTTTATTGTTTCCTTTGTGTACAGAGGCTTACCAACACCTTTCGGTATAGTGCATTCTACTCAACTTAGAAATATGTGAGAACTGACACTTAAAATATTTTCCTTCTTATTGACCCCTTTTTAATTTTTTATTTTTTACTTGCTAGAGGATGTGTCTGCTCACTAGAGAGACACACAGAGAGAAGGAAAATGAGAAAACACCCCCATCATGGGGGATGGTCACACTGCAATTCCCTCTCATCCATCTCTTCTTTTGGGACTTAAGGCATTCATGCATGAGTACATGCCCAGCATGTTTCTCAAGCCACTGAGATTGGCACTTGAACCATGTAGTTGGCCATGTGAAATTCATCCACCTTAACCACCATGACACTGGATGTCCCAAGATCTAAAAATAAATAAATAAGATAAAGAAATGTGGTGCCAGCAGTTGGCATGGTGCATGGTGGTTAAGGCACTGGACTCACATGGTTGACCACAGTGAGAACCCTGGACCCAGTGACTTGAAAGTCCAACCAGGTTGATGTGTGTATACATGTCCAAAGTCCTGAGAGGAGAATGTAAGAGAACGGATAGTGGTATGGCCACACCACTGGGGGTTATTTCTTACTTTGGTCTCTCTGTTGCTCTCCTGGAGCACACTCACACCCTAAGGTAAAAGCCTAAAAAAATAAAATAAAATAAAATTGGTAAGTTTTAGTATGTAAAACATGATGCTTTGTGTAGGTGACCCACATGGAAAGATTCCAGCTTCACATCCAGGGACTTCTTGGGGTATGCTGGGCACATATGTGCCTATCATCAGGAGCTGGCTAGAGCTGGAAGTAGATTTTCATGCCAGGACTCTGTTGGGAGTGCTGTCTCTCTGACTCTCTCTGCCTCCCTCACTCAGAAAAGAAAGAAGAATGAATAAACTTAAACATTTTCTCAACTAATACCCACTTTCTACAAAGGAAATCCATCCAGATGATTGTTCTTGGATGGCAGATGGGGAAGATCACAAATGACTTATAGGAGTAGGATCCCACTAAGCAGATAAGATTTCCATGGAGAATCTGGAAACTTACCTATTTCTTTTTTCTTCAGCTCATTGGGTAAGAAAGAGAACTTTTATAACAATTTCCTTTTAAAAATTTGTTAAAGTGTTACTCATGATTCTTATGAATGTCCAGCAAAAGACTGAGGGAAAAATATATTGGGTCATTGCATTTTTGCATAGAAAAACATACATCACCATTTTTCTAACAACCCAATAGTTTCTGATTTGGAAAACTTAAGTTTTAAATACTAAGAAGTAAATTTGTCAGAGTTTGCATTTAGGTAGATCAAAATAAAGTTAAGTAAGGATATTACTAGAATAAGTTAATTATTGTGATTTAATTGCCAGGGTAGTTCCTGCTCACTTCTGCATTTCTGTAGCATCTGCCCTAATATTCTGGTTTAGCATACAAGGAAGGTAGCACTCAACCACTGGCTGAATTGAATCAAGTTAATAGGCTCATAAATGAGTCTGACATTTCTTAGTTACTCAGTTATTTGCCTCCAAAATAGCACTATTTCGAACTATAAACCACACATAGAATGTAAATGTTATGGTTTCATTTGAGCTTTCTCAATTGCTATGTGTCTATCAATTGACAGCAAATAACACACACTTGAAGAAAGACTATTTTGACAACTAAAGACAAATTAGTTCATTCACAGTGTGTGGTCTTTCAATTTTGTTTCTTTTTTTTATAGGAAAAACAGAGGTGTTTATTTCTGCCAAACGTGTGTCTACCTTTCATGTTTTAATGCATAATCATAAAAAATCTAGCCTCTATTAATTTAAATCTACCTATAGTTCATATTGATAAACAGGTATATAAATTCAGTTTATACAGGTCAGAGGCATTTGAATTATTTACAAATCCAATATATTTAGATAAAAGTGTTCTTAAATATTTAGTATATTTTTTCTTTTATAGAAGGATTTTCTTAATCCCTTGATATTCTTCTCTATATTACTGGAAGCAACACATCTCTGTCAGTTATATTTTGAGAAGTAAGGATATCTAAAACAAAGGTAGACAATTAATTATAGAATAAGTTTTGAATTAAAAAAGAGCTTTGTCCATATTTTAAAGGCAAATAACATATATTCATTAAATCTAATTGTTTTCTGAGTAGTTTATCATTGTAAGTAATTATGTGCAGTAGGTGAATATACATTAATTTATGTATGGATGCCAAAGGTAGAATTTCATAGCATAATGAGAAAAGTGAGGATAAAAAAGTCAAACAGACATGAACTTGAATTCTGGTTCATAAATTTCATAAATATGTAATACCAAAGTGCCTGAATTTTATTCTAGCTTAATTTTTCTTGGCCATAAAAAACGTGTGTTTCATAAATATGCTATGGAAAGTAACAAGATAGTATATGTGATGTAATATCGTTAATGTTAGGGAGTCCATTGAAAAATTAAATTAATTTAAAGAAATTAACAAATAAGTATTAATATATGCTGAATTTCTTCTAGAAATTATCTGGTCCTGGAGCCGACAGATGGCATGGTGGTTAAGGGCACTGGTCTCCCACATGGCCAACTGCAGTTTGAGTCCTAGACCTGGTGGCTTGCTTTCTCACTTTCTTCCTCTCTCTCTCACTCTGTCCCTCTCTTGTCAAATTAAAAGAAAACAGAAAGAAAGAGAGAAAAAAAAAAGAAAGAAAAAAAAAAGAAAGAAAGAAAGAAGAAAGAAAAAGAAAGCAAAAGGGAAAAAGAGAACAAGAAAGAAAAGGAAAGAAAGTTAAAATAAAAATAATTGTTTTTAAAAAATTATCTGGTCCTAAATATTCATTTGACATTTGTATAGTTCAGAGAAATACTATTGTTTTATTAACGTTCTAATGTAGTCACTTAAAATGCTAATTCTGCACTCACTCACACTGCTTCATTGCCCGAACCAGCCATCAGTCCTCTTGTATCCCAGAGTTTTGCTTCCTGGAAAGTCTCTTCCGTCACTTTCCATTTAGCCCTTTTCTAGTCTGTAGAGTTAAGCTGGTGAAAAGGGAAGCCAACCAAATGCTTGTCACCCAGCCAGCCCATAAGGCTCACTCACTTGAAAACAGTTTTTCATCATGTTCTGAAGGGGACTTCTAGACTTGATTTGGCCATGAAGTGAGGTCACCTCTAAAATATGCATTAAATCACCAATTTCTGGCTAAAATTATCTCTTGGTAATTTTCTTTCTTTAAATGATACACTACATTTCTTTTTAAAGAATAAGCTGTGGTAACACAGTGGCATTTTCTTAAAATCTCCTTTCCCGAAAGTAAAGGAAATAGTAGAGTTAGGTCCTTGAGAAAGTAATTAATCCCCTGGCCACAGAGGAGTAAAATGACAGCGTGGATAAATACCTTGTCTTTTAACCCAAATTTCAAGTGACTCTGGCCAGTCCCAGCAGCAATTGTAATGAGAGGTCTGTGGAGAAGGCTTCTTCAGAACAAACCAGCAAAGCATTGGTGAGAATGTAAGAAAATGATAGTGATCCCAGAGGAATTTCCTTTCTTCCCTGCTCACACTTTGAAGCTTTGAATTCTGAACTTTTGAACCATGTTGGCTTTATCTTGTCCCTTTGGGGAGATTTTCAAGGTACCCTTATACCACTTGCTGTAATTATATTCTTAAAAATTAATAATACAATAATTTTCAAAGAAAAATTATGTGCCTCAAATAATTCAAGAACTGAGCAAATTCACAAATGTGGACACACACACACACACACACACACACATGTACACACACTCATAGCTCTTCTGACATGATTGGTTCTATCACACTTAAGGAAAAAAAGTCCTCTTTGTGATAACTCCAAAGCTCCAATAATTTATAATAAAGCTTGTAAGTCATTATCAGAGGCTGCAATGCTCTCTTTGTCACTAGGAAGAAGACATAAAGGCAAAGCTAAAAGGGTAGAAATCAAGAGAGAAAGCCAGCATGTGGCCAGCTGAGGATATACAATTGAGACTGACTATATTCTTCAAAGAATTATTTTTAACAAATCTCTTCTCAGTTTGATATATGATTCAGCAAATGTACTGTTTCTTGGGTTTTGTAGCCCTTTGGTATAGGGGCAGCATACATCAGATTGTCTAGAAATAATAAAATTAGGTTTTGGAACAAATAGTCTCTTGCAACAAAGATCAGTCTTTCAAAGACTCTCTGTGCTTTGCAGTCCAGTTCAATTTCTGGTTTAGTATAATGAGAGAAGCCATAGTCATACAAAAGAGGGCTGGTATTTCAATCAGTCATTAAATTTTAAAGCTTCATTATTTTCCATAAGGAGCACTTTAACATTTCTCTATATTAACACATTTAACATATTGATTCTAAAATCTGCAAAAGATAAAGTCAAAGTTCCTAGCCACCTTATTGAATTCTATTATTTTCACTTATTTTTCAAAGCTCACTGAAGCAGTTGATAGCTATAAACAGCCAAGGAAATGTATTTTCCTTGCTTCAAATCTTTATTTAATAAATGTGTACGTCTCCAAATGCTGTAGTACCAAGACACATTTCTTAAACTAGAATATCATTAATTATAAGCTATTCATATTGGGTAAACTAAAATGAAAATTGATTACACTGTTACATACCTCTTACTAAATTAACCTTTAAATATGCTTAAGTAGGAAACATCAACTCCTAAAAAGCATAAGCCACTGAAAAACATCCTAAAATATAAATCTTGTTATAAAAAAGATAACCTACAAAACAACAGAGAATGTCACATAGTTAGCAGAATGTCTCTATCAATCATTGATGAGATTATAATATTTATGATGGTTTTCTGGCAAACAATATGCGCCTGATGAAAACTTAAATATAATAGCCTCCATCCTCAAATTTAAAAATTGAAATATTCAAGGTTTAACCTTCACAGACACTAGTAGGGCAAAAAAGAACAAATTGTAGGGCACTTCTAGGAAACATACATGAAATTTAAACCATTGCCTTAATCACTGACATTTAGCTAGAATACCAGTTATTTTGTTATTTGAATTTCCTATACATATATAGAGAGATCATAATAATATGAGAATAAATAATTTGACTATTGATTTTATGCATTTTACAATCACATAAGTCCCCTAAAGTAGATAATTATTAGATGATTTTGTGACTCTACGCCATGTTAATATGTATTATACTAATAATATGTGTTATTAACTTATGTTAAGGTTCAATTTAAAACTTATAGATGATTCCTAAGGCAGATAGTTAGATATAGTGATATTATAAATTTTACAAATGAAGTACTATCCCAGAGTATAAAAAAATATATCTCATACAAAAGAGAGATCTTTAAAAAGTTCATGGAAAAATGCATATTTAAAAACTATGAATTTTAAATATTTTATGGACCAAAATAATGTTATACTTTATTTTCATTTTCTGTTTTTGAGGTCCCCTTAAACATTCTAGATAAATTTACCTTAAATCAATTTGTGGTTGACAGGTTCTCAGTTATTATTGGATCTAAAAATATTTCAGATTTTAGTGATATAAGGGTGCAATGAGAAACTTAGATATTTAGATTCTTTTAAACACCTTTAATTCACTCCAAATATTAAGAAAAATATAAAGAAAACAAGCAAACAAGAAAAAATCAAACACTATGTAAGACTTCCAGAATCAAGACCTGGAAGATTCTTGGCCACATCCCTAACCCCACCAACAAGGTAAGACTCTGGGGACCCTTCTCTTGCTTCTAAACCGTCAGTGTCGGCAATGCAAAGGAGCAATCTTCACAGCAGAGGAAAAAATGTGGAAAATGAGAATTTTTATTGCATTTTAAAGTTAGGCTGTCCCAGTGTCTTTCTAGGTTTTGCCAGCGTACTAAGTGTGTGTGAGAGCTTTTTACGCATTGCTTCACATTTATGTTCATCACTATTCCCATCTGTAGTCAGGAGAGTATCACTAGTTTGACGTGAGGGTAAGAAGGGGTGCATATGAAATGCCAAGCAAACCCTCGAGACTCTGATAGAAGCGTAGTAAGTGGTAGGTTGATAACATTTTCACTCTGCAGGCCATATAAGAGAATGTTGACTGATGATGTGAAGACCCTATATACAAAAGTTGCTGTCCAGGTAACACAAACTGCATTGTGTAGATTTACTTTTCCACTGTGCTTTAAACCTTCTTGCTTATTTTTTTGGATCTATGATAAAAATACTCATTATTATTTGCATGCTTATTGTATAGTAGGAATTCTGTCTCATTTAATCCTAATAAGAATTCCAAAATGTAAGGCCTATGATACGCCTCATTTTACAGATGAGTGTACTAATGATTAAGAAGAGGTAGAGCTGTGTGGCTTAAAGATGCAGTCTAATAGCGAGACCTAAATTCTTACTGTTTAAGTGTTATCTTGGGGCCAGCAGTTGGCCTAGTATTTAGATTGAGTCCATGTGCTGGACTCCCACATGACTGACTGCAGTTTAAGGTCTGGATTTGGTGGCTTCCAACTCATGCCAGGTGCATGTGCGTGCATGCCCCAAATCCTAGGAGGATACTGGAGGAGAAGCTATTGCAATGTGGCCATCCCTGCTGGGGGTGGGAGGGGGTGAGTTCTCACTTTCCCTCTTGCTGTTTCTGTCTCTCTGTCTCTCTCTCCCAAATAATTGCATGAACCCTAAGGCAAAAACCTCTAGAAAAAAGAAAACTGTAATCTCTTCTTCTTTCTTTCTCATTCATTTTTGCATTTGCTCATATTTTCACTTTTCTGCATCCTTACTATGATTATGAAGATTCCACTATCAGACACAGAGAGAGGCATTATAGTAAGATAGTCAAGGCTTACTTGGTCTCCATCTTGGCTTTGTCGTTTAGTTGGTTATGATGTTGGGAAATTTAACTTAACTATACTATGACATTATTTCTTATAGTAAAATAAGAAAAAATAAAATAATGCAGGTAAAATTTAAAGTATAGTACCTAGAACATGTTACGGGCTTAATAAATATTATATATTTATCATTTATAGATTTGTGCAAATAAACCATGAATGACTGCATGTAAGTCATCTTTATGAGTCAAATAAAAGACTTGCCTAGTTAAATAAATCTGAACAGGGCAAATAGGAAAACTTTATAGATGTGGATTGTCCTTCATTAATGCTTACAAAAATAAAAATAATTACCATTAAAATAATTTTATATATACACACACATACATTCATACATATATATGTATGTGTGTGTGTGTGTGTGTGTGTATATGTATGTATATGGGTATGGCAACTACCCTTTAGTAATGACACCACTATGGAAATATTTTTACAGACATTTTTAATCCTCATAACAATATGAAAAAGTATTAATATTCTTATTATTTTACTGTTTTAGATGTAAAAGAGAAGTTCATTTACTGGCCTTAGGTTACACAGATACTTAGTGAAAAAACAAGGATTTGAATTCTGAAGCATATGTCCTTTCTAGGGCTCCAGTTTTCTCCTGGCACAAGTAGAGCCACATGCACCTTACTCTCTGTAGGGAATTTTTTCTGTGTGGCCAGCAATGTAGCTATGCAATCCGTGAGAAATAAAACTGGATTGTTTGCAGATGTCAGTGGAGTCAACTCAAACTCAAGACAGGGAGAGTCAGAAAAAAAGTGAGTCAGGGACATTCCCATGGTCTGGTGATTAAGGCAGTTGGATTGCACATGGCCAGCCACATAATTTAAATTCTAGCCATAAAAGCTTTGGGGAAAAAAAGGCTGGGCATGTATGCATTCATGTCCCAAATCCCATCATGGTGGAGAAATGGGGAAGGGATTGGAGCATGACCATGCCCTGTTGGGGAGTGCTCTCTCTCTTTGTCTCTGTCTCTGGCTAGTGCACACACAGTATGGCAAATTAAAAAGAAGAAAAAGGAGAGAAAAAGCTGAGGCTTTCAAATGTCAAAACATAGCATATATTCCTATTTTAACTCCTGAATTCACTTTGCCAAAGAACAGGTCACCTCTGTCCATGGCAGTGACAGGCAGTAACAGATAGCTGTGATACTTGCCTGGCAGCGAGGCAGAGAGAGACCTCCAACTATAACCCAGATGAGAGTGGCCTCAGCCTAATTAGCAGGAGGTTCTATTTTCCATTTCTATAAATAGACTGTGAACCAAAGACACTGTCAGTTCGAGTCTTTGCTGACCCTCTAATTGTGCCTACTTACTGTCTCGTCTGCTTAATTCAAGCAACACTTGAGCCGTGTGTAGCAGTAGAAGCACTTTTTCAGTTAGTAAACGAAAAAATTTGAAATCCACTTGGGGAAACAAAGACATTTAGATGTGATATCTTTAGAATAATTAACTACAAGTGACCCATGGAAATGTTTTTTCAGTCATTACAGAGGCAAGTTTTAGGTTATTATAAAGACTATGAATTATTAATAAGTCTGATCCACTTGCTGGTCATGAGTTTAGATGATATTGTGTTACTTCCTAGAGTACAAAAACAAACCAAAAAACCATGAAAATACTGTTGTTACATAATGGAGAGTCAATACTAGGAATATAAAGTCATACAATCACAAAATCTTAGAAACAATACAATCAAATAAGCCATTCAACCAAACTTAATTATTTTACTTTGATAACAACTAAGGATAGTAACAGCTAGATGAACTTCCCAAGGTCATAAAATAATTAATTAATCATTTAAACCTTATTATGAGTTAAATCCAATGAGATTATCACTCTAAATAGCCCCCCTGTTATCCGCAGTTTCACTTTACACAGTTTCAGTCACTGTGTGGTCAACCATGGTCTGAAAATTGTTAATACAGTAAGATAAGACATTTTGAGAGAGAAACTATGTTCACATAAATTTTATTGCAGTGTATTGTTATAATTACTCTCTTGTGTTAGTTATTGTTGATAAACTCTTACTGTGCTTGATTTGTAAACTAAACTTTAATTGTAGGTACATATGTACCTATCACAGAAAGCATAGTATGTGTAATGGTCAGTTCAACTCACGGTGTCATCTATCCACACAGGGTCTTGGAACATATCCCCCATGGATAAAGCAGGATAGTACATTTTCCATTTATTTCCTAATGACTGCACATATGAGAAGCAATCCTGGGTTCTCAAATTTTTCAAAAAATATTCAGAACCTTACACGGAGTCACCCTTCTGTGTTTGTAATTCCTCTATGGGGAAGAAAATTCTCTAGTAACTGTGACAGAATCTGAAACCCATTCCAACTATTCCTTCCTTCCTTCTTTCCTTTTTTTTTTTTTTCATTTGCAGGGTATATATATTGTCTCTTTGGCTGCTTCTAATATGTTTTCTTATCAAACTTAATTTTTCCAGTTTAAGTTTACATATCTCTTAATAAGTTTTTGATTTACAGGCTTTCCCTTTAGGGACTACTTGGATAAACAAAGAAGAACAAATATAGGCAGAAGAAAAGTTACTTGGCAAAAGAAAAGGTATTTTATTGCTGCCTATTATAAAATGTACTGCCTATTATTATAAAATCTACTACTCTATTGTCTATAAATGTTTAAAAAGTGCTAAAATAAGAATAGAGATAGAAAGTAAAATGATAGATTTTGACAAAATATCTGTTAAGTATATAAATAGAAATAGTTTTAAAGAAGCTTGGATTCCATAGCACTTTACTTTTTTTTTTTCTTTTTTTTTGAGTTAATATATATTATTAACTTATTAACATAAGTTTCATTTGTGTTGTATAATTTTGTATGATTTTAGTGTGCACATTCGAGACTTTAGGTGCTCTGTAGATGTTTTCTTTGAAATCCATTCTGCACCAATTTCATATTAGAACACTTAAATAGGAGAAAGCATATATGTGATTACACAAAATTATTTTGAAGATATGCTATATAAACTAAGATGTTTGATCCTTAGCTCCATAGAATCACACTTTTTGCATTTTTTATGAGCACTTTACTGAGAATATACATATTAGGGCTAGTTTCAAATACTCTGCCTTGAAGGGGCCAGAATATTTTGTTTTCACCTCAATCTACAAAGTTTAATGTTTTAAACATGTTTTTCTTTTATCCTTTTCATCCTTCCTTACCTCTTTTCCTTCCTCCCTTCCTTCCTTTCTTCTTTTCCTTACTTCTTTTCCTTCCTCTCTCCCTTCCTTCCTTTCTTCTTTTGAAATACATTTTTTTTTTTATTTTTTATTTTAGATTTTTGCTATAGGGCATATGTACACACAAGAGAGACAGAAAGCAAGGAATCATCTCATCCCCTGGGGGAAATGGGCACCCTTCATTCCCTTCTACTTCATTCTCCTCTCAGGATTTTGGGCATGCACGCACACACGCCTGGTGTGAGTTTAAGCCACCGGGTCTGGGACTCGAATCACAGCTGACCACGTGAAAGTCTAGTGATGTAACCATTATGCAATCTGCTGTTTCCTTGAAATACATTTTTTTTAAAGTTAACTCTCTTTTAGGGTCCAGGCTAAGAACTGAGTTTATAACAATAATTCCTTCTGGATTTATTATACTGAATTACAGAAGTCATTAAAAAAAAAACTATGCAAACATCAATGACACTTTGCGAGGAGACTAACGGAAGTGGAATAGATTAAATGTGTAAGTCATTAAAAAAAAACTATGCAAACATCAATGACACACTTTGCAAGGAGACTAACGGAAGTGGAATAGATTAAATGAAGAAGAAATCAAAGGCAGTAGAAGGACAGGACTACATGGTGCATTTTACATTTTAAATTGAGTTATAGTGACAAATAATTAATTACTATATTGTCACAGCTAGACAAGTTAGGCCAATATAACACACACTGAATTTCACTAATGTTGAAAAAAAAAAAAAGCACCTGTAGGTCACAGATAATTAATTATATATGTGCACCAACTGACTAGTAAAAACTGGGAATGCTTTAGTTAAGTGCACTATCTTAAACCCACCAGGAGAGAAAAATTGCCTTTTTTTTTTTTTTTGCTTTACAGAACATGAGAGATCATCCCCTAAGGGGATGACCATACTGCAATCTCTTCTCTTCCATTCTTCTCTCGGGATTTTGAGCATGCGTGTACATGTATCCAGTGTATTTTCAAGCTGCCTGTTTAGGAGTCCAGTAGTGAAGTCAGCTGTGTAGGATCTACTGACCCAATCGCCATACCACCTGCTAGCCCAAATTCCTACACATTTTTAAAGTTTCTTTCCCTTTTTCTTTCTCCCTTCTTTCTCTCCCACCTTCCCTTTCTTTCTCTCTTTCTTCCTTTCATTCAGAAGTGACCTGAGTAGGGTATCCCCATGTCCTGATTTCCTCCCACTTCCAGCCTCCCGGCCAGTCAGGGTCATGGGCCCAGCATAGATGTACCCAGCATGTTTAGGTGAACCCACACCCAAACCCTTGGCCTCTCACATGGCTTCTGGACAGTGCAACACTGTCCTTCTAACTCTGCCACCACAGCCAATTGTTTTCCTATTTTTTCATGAGAAATCTGAGGCTCTGAACGTGCAATTACCCAAGCCACTTAACTATAAAATGGTGAAGCTGGTTTCAGACTCAGGTTTCTGTGACTGCTTAGCTCATGTTCTTTTCACTATGAATTCACTTCTACTCAATCATTCTGAAATAAATTTGAATACTAATAATATTGAATTTCTACATTAATGTGAGCGAACCATAAGAACATACTTTGTTAAGTTATGTCGATGTTTGATGACAGGCTAAAAATGATCTTAGATTCATGCCAGGAAGTAGGTACACAAATTTCTATAAAGATTTCTTGAAAAAGAAAGAAAATTGTATTGTTCACTTGTTTTTTATAGGGCACGTGCACTTGCTGGAGAGAGAGACAGAGATTGATAGAAAGTGAGGAATCACCTTCTGAGGGGATAACCATGCAGCCTCCTCTTCTCTATTCTCTCAGGATTATGGGCATGCTCACAGACATGCCTGTTATGTTTTTCAAGCTTCTGGGTCCGGGATGTGAACTGTGGCATCAGTCATGTAGAATCCAGTGCCCTAGCCTCCACTCTACCTGCTGGCCCATGTGTGTTCCTTTTTAGCAACCGTATATTTGAATTTTCCAACATTTTCCTTTGTGATTCTAGGAAAACTTAAATAAGAGGTTTTTATCTATGGTACACTATTTTTAAACATGAATGTTTAGAAGTATTCATGTAAATTCTTATTCAGAGGGGTCTGTCTTTCCAGAAGCCTAAGGGAAGGTACCAGTTATTAAGAAGTTATCCAACTGAAAATGGGCCCCCACTTTGGCCAAAGTTAAAATTTTATTGTTTCCAAATTAGGTAATCATGCCTAGTGCAGATGACCTATGAAATAGTTCATGTGAAAATCCTATTGGATGCTTAATTTGCTATCTTAGGGAGTTTTGATTTTAATAATATGAAGATCTAAACAAGTCTATAACAATTAATTTTGTCTTTTAAGTTACCTTCTTCTGCTCTCAGAATTATGCTATATTTTTTTAGTTTTACAAATGATTTTGTGTTACACTTGCTTTTTTTTTTAGGTGTTGTGTTAAATTATGGAATTCTGTGATAATGTATAAGTCAACAAAGTTAGTATCACATTGACATTCCAGAGGGCTCTTCCTGTTCGTAATTCACAGAAACACTCTATAAGGTCAACTTCAGCTGGTGTGAGGTTTCATCTCTAAGTATACATTTAAATGTTTTTTTTTTTTTATTTTCTCACTTGAATATTAACTCTCAAAATTAGATTTTAAAATGATACCTAATGTGGCATATTCAAAATATATTTTAAATGAAAAGAACTATAGAAGGTTATGTTTTAAATTAACATGGTATATATACAAATATACATATATTTAGAAAGAGCTCAAGAAAAGGAAGAAAATAGTTACTGTTGAAAGTCAAGGTGACCAGAACAACCCACAGCAACAAAATAATATAGAAATATATTTCTATTATAGGTACTTCTAAGTTTTTTTCTCAATATTTGGCTATGGTCATGGTGTGTGTCAATTCTTGTCTTGCCTATGTGGAATATATTTTTAACAACAGTTAATCTAATAAAAAAATTATAATATAATGTAATATAATAGGTTTCATGTGAAGATTTTAAACCTTTTTTTTTTTTTTTAAGGTTTTTGCCAAAGGGAGTGTATGCTTGACAGAAAGAGAGAAAGACAGAGGGAAAATGAGAAATCATTTTTCACGCTAGGGGGGATGATGATTCCACAGTCCCTTCTCCTCCATGTTCCTTTCCAAGGATTTTGGTCACACACACACACATGTGTGCCTGGAATTATTTTCTCTTTCTTTCTTTTTTTTTTTTTCTTTGAGAGATTCTTTTTATATAGGGCCTGTGTGTTCACCAGAGAGACAAAGACACAGAGAGAGAAAACAAGAAATCACTCCTGGGGGGGTGGGTAGCCATGCCACAATCCCTTCTTCTCCATTCTCTTCTCAGGATTTTGGGTACACAAACACACATGCCCAGCCTGAGTTTTAAGCCCCGGATCTGGTACTCAAACATGGTTAATCATGTGGGAGTTCAGAACTTCAACCAGTATGCCAGCTGCTGGGTTCAACCTGGCCTGGTTTTCAAGCCATATGGTCTAGAACCCAAACTGTGGTCAGCCATGTTGTAGTCCAATGCCTTAACTACCACGCCATCTGCTGGCCTAAAGATTTTGCATTTTAACTGCTAAGATTTTCTCCTCAGGAACGTCAAACTGATGAGAAAACTCAAGGGCAAGTTTTGAATAATATTTACCTATACCAGCAGCCAAGTGTTAAGATTTCTAATTTAGTATTTTCCTTTTTAAAAAATATTTATTTATTTAATTCCATTTGTTACTATTACTTTTAATATTTGACCAGAGAAAGACAGAGAGAAAGAGAGAATGGGAGAAAAAGCAAGTTGCCAGGTCCAGGACTCAAACCATGTGGGAATCCAGCACCTTTAACCACCATGGCACTTGCTGGCCCCCTAATTTAGTAATTTTATGAAATACTGAGAAAATACATCAAATCAACATTCTCTTTTACACTACCAAAAATACAATATAAAAGCAAGCCCTTAAAAATTACTTTTGGGGGACCAGCAGTTAGCATAATGGCTATGTCGCTGGACTCCCATGTAGTCGACCACTGTTTGCATCCTGAACCCGGTGGCTTAAAACTCACGCTGGGCGCGTGTGCGTGCGTGCCCAAGATCCTGAGAGGAGAATGGAGGAGAAGGGATTGCGGCGTGGCCATCCCCCCGGGAGGTGATTTCTCGCTTTCTGTCTCTCTGTCTCTCTCTGTCTGTCTGGCGAGCACATGTGCCCTATAGCAAAAACCTCTCAAAAAAAAAATACTTTTGGGGACCAGCAGATGGTGTAATGGTTATGTTACTATACTCCCACACGGTCAACCCTTGTTCAAGTTCCAGACCTGGTCACTTGAAACTCATGCTAGGTATGTGTGTGTGCATGCCCAAAATCCCAAAAGGAGAATGGAGGAGAAGGGATTGTAATGTGGTCATATCCACCTGGGGGATGATTTCTCTCTTTCTGTTCTCTGTCTTACTAATGAGCTTAAGTGCCCTATAGCAAAAAATCTCTCTTAAAAAGAATTAAATTACTTTTGGGGCTGGATGGTGGTGCATCATTAATGCAACAGTTTGCAAGGCTGACTGAAAGGGGAAAAAAATCCAGTTAGCATCCAAGTATTTTCCTGAATATGCTAGGAGGTCTGTGTCATGTACATCCATTCTGTGTGGCTAGTTGGAGCTGGGGATGGATCAAAGTCTGGGGACCCTGTTGGTGCCAGTCTTTGCACATCTCTTTATCTTTCATGGAAGAAATTAATAAGTAAACTTTAAAAAATTGTTTTTAAAAGAACTATATAAATATCAGTGAAATAATAACAATATAAAGATGAAAACATGGAAAATATGAAGTGAAATATAGGTAGTGAAGTACTTTCAACTCATAATTTTTTGCTTAGTTTTTCATAGCATTTTTCTTTATATGTTTGTCAGCCAAAAAAAATTAATACATACAAGCTAATAATTCTCTTTCATCATCTCACATAAATTCAAATAAAAATCAAGTTTGGAAAATAAAAACAGGAAAAAGACAGGAAAATATTTTGCTTAGGGCTTTTTTTTAAAAAAAAAATGATTTACAAATCTACCATTTAATTGAATCCAGGATAGGAATAACAAATGTTTTCATGAAAAGTATAAATTCACATGACTGGCTAAGACAGACCTGTCATTAATCTCTAATGAAAGAAACTTCGCATCCTTGAATACTTGTGTTTGTCAATTCCCTCTGATAGAACATACTGCTGAGACTGTCTTTGTACACTGTATTTGCTTTGATTTCTCACATAAACAGTGTCACTTCAGTACTCAATGAACCAACCACAAAATTGGCCCTCTACAATGGGTCTGAGATCAATAACTAATTTTGAAAACTGATTAGTTTGCACCAGAGTAGTAGACAGTTCCGAATTTTGCCAGAGGACATAATCAGCCAGTAAATAGACATATTAGTGCACTAGTAATAGGTTGGTAATATGGCCCAAATCTACCATAAACTCTTTTTCACAAAGGACAATTTGAGCTTTTATAAGCAACTTCGCTTGTAAATTAAACTTTTTTTTGATGTTGAAATAAAGCTAGTTTTACGATGCTACATAGCTGGTTAATAAGAGTTGTTTGTAAATGAATTCTAATAAAGCAAGCTCAGCCTTGGGTGGCTATTAAGGAGCCACAGACATTTTTATACATCTCGGCTGGTTGTGAATTCCAGATGTTTCCAACATGAAAAATGTTATGTTCTAACAGTTAATGTTGTATTGCTAGCCATTCAGAAGATGTATCTTTCTATTAGATGTGAATGTTGCTATGGAGATAACTGTAAAAGTCTGACCTAAGAGAAGAGGAAAGGGAGGGAATTGTATTAAAGGAAGAAAGAGTATCAATTATGTCAATAATTGAAAAGGTAAACATCTCATCAACAGCTATTTCCAGAGAACACATGTGAATACATGACGAACAAAATGAAGGCGTTTCTGCTCTCTGCTTTGGTTTTATATATAAGCTTTATCAAATGACCACATGGACAAAGCCTTAACTCTTGATGGTAATGTGAACATACACTAAATGGAACACTTAGCTTTAAAAATCATTCCAAATGCATAGGGTTTGGTAATTGCATCGTGTTAAGGCTGTGATACAATGCGCCTTTAGAAAGATGTGGAAAGGAGCCAGCAGGTGGTGTGGTGGTTAAGGCACTGGATTTCCACATGGTTTGAATCCTAGATCCAGGACCTTGAAAATCATGCTGGGTATATGTGCGTGCATGCTCAAAATCCTGAGAGAAGAATGGAGAAGAGATTGTAGCATGGCCATCCTCCTTGTGGTGTGATTTTTCACTTTCCCTTTCTCTATGTCTCTCTCTTGCCAGCAAAAACCTAAAAATAAATAAATTTAAAAAGTAGAAAAAATACGCTCTTCTTAAAACTAAGGCAGCTGGTTTTTGACAAGGAAAGTTCATCTACAAATTAATGGTTTAAAACAAGAATAATAACATTACAGACTATTTCTCCTTCAACAAGTAAAGTTCATCTACAAATTAATGGTTTGAAACGAGAATAATAACATTACAGACTATTTCTCCTTCACAATTGCATCATTAGGACTGGGATGTTAAGTGTGTATACTCTGTAATTTGATATCTCACGTTGAACTCTAAAAGGAGGCACAGACTGATAAAAGTCCCAAGCGATTTGGAATAAAGTTTATTTTCTTTCTTTCTTTCTTTCTTTCTTTCTTTCTTTCTTTCTTTCTTTCTTTCTTTCTTTCCTTCCTTCCTTCCTTCCTTCCTTCCTTCCTTCCTTCCTTCCTTCCTTCCTTCCTTTCACTCTTTCTTTCTTCCTTTCTTTCTTTTCTACTGAGCTGTGGAATTGTTTGAATATGGGAAGGAAGTAATGCTTGGGGAGCAGACTAATGTAGAACCTCTGGTCCTCTCCATTCATCAGGTGAGAAGGCTGAGAAGGCAAGTGCATAAGGTGACTCTCTAGATCTTAGCATGCTATGGTGGCAGCTCTGAGACAAGGCAGGTATTCGTCTGGAATATTTGTTTTTTAAAGAAGTAATATTATAATAATTACTATTTTTAAATATGTTGAAGAGCCACATTTGCCCCATAATTCTATATTTGAAGAAATGTTCTCAAAACAGAAAGGGGAGAGGGAGGAAAAATGCGAGTGAGAGGGAAGGACCAGGTGGTGGCACAGAGGTAATGCAACTGGACCCCCATGGGCAAGGTCTTGGGTTTATGACCCAGAACTCCCTGAGCAGGCTAGGCCCACTAGCATGTGCCCGAGACCCAGCTGGCTAGGACGAGGAGTGTATTGTGGCATGAAAACTCTGCTGCATATGCTTTCTCTCCCTTTAATAGAAGAAATAAATAAACATTAAAAATGTCTAAAATAAAAAAAGGGGTGGTGAGAATGCCTTCATTTGAGTTTACATGTCCCTCAGAGAACTTTCATGTGGACAGAATCTTACTCTTCCAGCTAATCTGTGATCACACAACATCTTGGGGCTCATTTTGAGTTTATCCAGAGTTAAATTTTACTACTATTGCAATCAAAATAGTTGATGCTCTTAGGTGTAGTAGATAACCTTGTATACATTAACTACGATGGATTCTTTGTGAATTTGTTAGAAAAAAATCCGTTAGTGTTGATCTAAATATTATAGCATTATTCCAATGCTTAGCAAAACTCCTAAGAGATATTTTACTGTTTAATTATCTTTAAGATTGGAAACACAATATTAATAAAACTGGCAGAGAAGGGAAGTGGGAGTCATACAGAAACAGTATATCAAAGCATCTAATACTCCTTTTTTAACAAGATAATACCAGAAGCAAAATGGATATAATGAATAAATTAAAACCAAAAGATAATAGATAAACTAGTTATTTATGTGGTATAAATAATGTTTGTTTCAGGTAATGGAAACAGAAACACAGTAAGAACTAAAACATTTCAATAGTCTCTTCACAAAAAATAACAATGTGTTGCAAGGAAATGGTGTTTTTAAACTTAGCTATTGAAGGCAGATGTACTTAAGCAGGATATAGGGAACAATGGCCTGTCTTTTATTTTTAGGGCACAGTAGTCTGGAGTCGTGGCTTTACATCAATGACATGAGATTTCTATAAACATTAGCTAGTTGGTTAGTCTAGAGACGTACCTCACAACTTTCTTCTGTTTCCTAAACTAATCATGAGGACCTTCTGCTGTGTTTGTTAAAAATGCAAGTTTTTGTTAACCCTCTGGATATTTTGATTCAAGAGTTCTGAGTTTGAGCCTTGAAACCTGTGTTGTAACAAATGCCCCACTTGATATTAACAAGGCAAGTTTGGGATCCAGAATGTACCAGGTGCTAATGTAGCTACAATGTTCACTCTTCCACTTCCTTCCTGTGAACAGATGATAATCCCACAAATTTAAACTGATCCTTATGGGAAACTTGACTATTTGTGCTTTATTAGTACACTAGACTAATTAATTTATTAACATTTTAACGTAAAGGCAATGGAAATCTCAGTATTAAGCATTAAATATAGATTTAATTTTCCTACATACCTTTGCTCTTAGGTAATGTGTTAATATTGGTAGGTCATAAATAGTTCAGAAATACACTTCTTGTAATTTTTTCATGATGATTACTGTTGTTGACATTTACATCTGAAGGGCATAAAGCAAAATAAGTGCTGGGAAGGTATTTTCCTTTGTGTTCAAGTGTGTGCCTGAAATTCTTTGCTGAAACGTGTATCACTTTCTCAGGTTAAGGTCACAGTACAGTCAGTGGAAAACATCTGAGAAATGCATATTTAAGACAGATGTCAGTATATTTTCCAAACTGTATCCTGCTTATATTGTAATACTGCAGGATTACATAAAAAATTATACTTATTCCAGTTAAATAAGGGTAGCAGCATATCATTGATATATTTTGACACATCAAACATTCCTAAATATTATCCATTAAGAGCACAAAAAAGATGTTCAGCATAATTTATGACTAGGTAAATGCAAATCAAAACCACAATGAATACCACTTCTCTTATGTTAGGATGGTTATAATAAAAACACAGAAAATAACAAATTCTGCAAGGATGTGGAGAAATTGGGACCCACATGGGAATGTAAAACAGAGTAGCCAGTGTGGAACTGTTTGGCGGTTCATCGAAAAGATCAACATAGAATTATTACATGACATAGTCATTCCACTCCCAGGAATATACCCAAAAGGACTGAAAAGAAGCACTCATGCAGGTGTTTGTCTATGCATGTCTGTTGCAGTATCAATCACAAAAGCCAGAAGGCAGAACAACCCAAATCGCAGTATACACAAATGTATCATGCACGCATAGTAGAATATTATTCAGCCAAATCAAGTATTAAAGTTTTGATACTCACTACAATATGCATAAACCTTGAAAACATTGTTTTAAGTTAACTGATACAGATACAAAATGATAAAAATGCTATGATTCCACTTGCTATGAACTGTCTAGAATAGTCAGATTCATGGAGAAAGAACACAGGGCCATTCCCCCATGGAGTGCTTTCTCACTTTCTCTCTCTGTGTCTTTCTCTCTGTGTAACTTTCTGGTGAGTGCACATGCCCTATAACAGAAAAAAAAAATGAAAGAAAGAAAGAAATAAAGGGAGGAAGGAAGGAGAAAGAAAGAAAGAAATAAGAAAGAAAGAAAGAAAGAAAGAAAGAAAGAAAGAAAGAAAGCAAGCAAGCAAGAAATGAAAAAGAAAATAGGTACCTAGGTTCAAGGTTATCAGGAGTTTTGGAAGTGGAAAATGGGCAACTACTGCTTCATGGAGCTAGAATCTCTGTGTGGGATGTAAAAAATTTAGAAATGGTGGCAATGGTTAAACATGGTAAATGTTATTAATCCCACTAAATTGCACACTTAAAACTAATTAAAATGATAAATTTAATCTTTTATATGTAACTTTAACAATTTGTCTTTGAAAACTGGAGTGTGATGCTTTGTGACTTTGATACAAAGGCTAAGCTTGGAAATTGGAGTATGATGCTTTGTGACTTTGATACAAAGGCTAAGCTTATCATTATTTTGCCCATCATGAAAATGAGATATCACTATCATCTCAATTATTTGTCATTTGCATAATTTTTCTCCCATGACGATAAAATCCTTTTGAGAACTACTGGAAACTACAATATTTACATAATACGCTTTAGTTACCTTGTTCATACAATGTGAAAGCAAGCAGAAGACACAAGCCTTTTTTTAATTTCCATCACACTTTTATACTAACACTGATTTTTTTAAAATAGAAAATTATATGTAATCACCGTACGTATTTGCAATAGGCAACATGGTTTTTCCCAGCATGAATACAGCACATATCAGTCAAGTCAAAGACGTTACGATACATATTATCATCAGCAGATAACTTTTCATTTTTTTGTCTATGAAATCTAACACTGTTTTTTAAGAGTCTATCTTAAGATTGTGGCCATAGGAGTTTTTGAGCTAATCTGCTCCCAGATGTCTAGACACAGACATGGTATAACAAGTGATGAAAGAAAAATGTACCATTCAGACGAGGCAGCTAGACTAAATCCTTGGACGGAAAGAGGGTAAAAAATACATGGAGAGGACTGCTGGTGTTGTAAGAGTATAAAAATGATTAATAAAATGTAGTTACATGTAAGCTATGTGTTATTAGGTGTTATATCAATAGTACTGTCCTAGAATATTGGCAGAAGTTTTCAAAACAAACTAGTGGCTAAAGAAAACCTATTGAGGCACTTAAATGTGCCCTTCTCTGTAGGGCATATTAGTAGGTAAATTTTTTATGCCTGGGCCTCTGGGCTTATGTTTTATATATTGAAAGAAAGGTGGTTTCAAACTTGATAAACATTTTCCAATTTGATTCTGCTGCCTAAATATTTACTCTGTTGAATAAATAAACGAATCATCTGGGACTTGTAAATGTCAAGTCACTGAATTTTCTCTCACGTCGTTGTAAGTCACTCAGCACATGTAACTGAATAGATATTTGAGAATGAAAGACAGTCAAGGTTAAGGCTACAGCTATACGGCATTTAAAAATTCCCTCTAGCAAATGAGCACTTGAGTACAGACTTACTCTGCCGGAACAGAAGCTGCCAGCCTTCAAATGCAACATAGTAACACACACAGGAGCATGCACACACATGCACAAATACAAATTAAAAAGGAGCATATGGTCTTTTATGCTGACCTGTTCATATTAAGGAGTGAGGAGATGTGTGTGTGTGTGTGTGTGTGTGTGTGCACGCGTGTGCACAGTGCATGTGTGCTTCTAAGGACTGCCTTTTGTCATGGCTAATCATATTTTCTACCAAACGTAATACAACATGATGCTTGGTAAATGCTGTACCTGTTCAACCAGAAATATAGATTGAAAGGATCATTTTGTTGTAAAAGTTTGTCCCCAAAGTGAAATTTAACATTGTCAAGGGAGACTGCTTCCTGAATTGGAAATATATTGAATTACATGAATGCCAGCAGGATGTTGGGATCCTCAAGTATATAGAATAGATTTGCACCTTTTTTAGGTCTGAGCCTTGTCATTCATGAAATATTAAGTTTGAGTTAAATATCAAGTCCTGTTTCCTCCTTAAAGCTTACTGTGTATACTAAAACAGCTTCGCATTTTCTGGTCTTTACGTGCCATCACTAAACCTGAGCTATTTACCTATATGTATAGGTTACTGTAATCAGATTAGATCATTTCCCTGATAGGAAGGATCGTTTCTTTTCTTTGCTTTTCTCTTTCTTTCTTTGTTTTAGTATGCTATCGAGTGTGTATGCCTGCCACTTAGATAAATGAACCAGAGACAGAGACAAGAAAAGGAAAAGTGAGAGATTACCCCTTGGAGGGATGGCTATGCCACAATCCCTTCTCTTTCATTCTCCTTTCAGAATTTTGGACACAAATGCATATGTGCTCAGTGTTTTTCAAGCCAATAAGTTTGGGACTTGAACTACTCGGTTAGCCATGCAGGATCCTACCTCTTTAACCTCTGTGCCACCTACTAGCTCTGTTTTTGTTTTAAACTAAAATACACACTTATCAAAGTTTTGGGTTTTTTTTTTTTTTTTCAAGATGGCTGGCATTCACAAGCAGAAGACAGCTAAAATTATCAATGTCAATCTTCACAACTTGTCTTCAATAGTGAGATTTTTAAAATTCAAGTTTAAGATCAATTTATAGAAGTCTGGATAACATTTGCATTTAACTTTCTATCTAGAAATTGCTAAGAGTTTAGCATTAGTGCATTGTCCTGATTTGTAAGAATGGTATGGAATGACAATTTTCCTTCAGGTTTCATGATAGATACTGTCAGAAGTCTCTGGTGTTCGATTGCATTAAGAAGACAGAATTATTAACTACCACTTGGTAGAGGCTTATGTATGTGTGTAAATTTTAGTCACTAAATTAAAAAATAGACATCTGTACAATTAAACTAGAATCTGAAAATTCAGTTTAATTAAAATTCCCCCTGGTGAACATGCTGGGAGAGGAAAACAAATGTAATTTATGAATTGTATCAGTTACTATTATAACTACTGAATATTTTATACATTGTATGTGTATAAATTTTAGTAACTAAATTAAAAAAAAAAATCTGTACAATTAAACTAGAATCTGAAAATTCAGTTTAATTAAAATTCCCCCTGGTGAACATGCTGGGAGAGGAAAACAAATGTAATTTATGAATTGTATCAGTTACTATTATAACTACTGAATATTTTATACATGAATGTGTACACTAGTAATATGTATACAGTGGAGATATAGATAAGAAAAATTATACCATAAGTGATAATTACATAACTGTGCAAAAGGTTACTTCACAGGTTAAATATAAAAATGGTCTATAATGGGCAAGTTGCTTTGTTATACCCTGGTGCAATAATGATTTATGTCCATTAACAATGAAGTGTTCCAACAACTGATTTAAAAAATACTAATATAAACTGAGTTTCTACAGAGGGTATCTATGAAGGGATGAGAAGTCATTTGAAATTCATTGATCTCATATGCTATTGACTTATACTGATTCAGAGAGATGTACTACTTGCCAAAATAAACTATTGATATAGTTTATCAAAGATAAAAAGTTTTCATAAAATACTCACTATGAAAAAGGTAAAGAAATTTCAATTTGGGACTAGCAGTGGGTGTAATGGCTATGTCGCTGGACTCCCATGTAGTCGACCGTGGTTCAGGTCCCAGACCCGGTGGCTTGGACTCACGTAGGGCGCATGTGCGTGTGTGCATGTTCAGAATCCCAGGAGGAGAATGGAGGAGGAGGGATTGTGGCATGGCCATCCCCCTTAGAGGGTGGGATTTTGTTTTCTGTCTCTCTGTCTGTCTCTGTCTTTCTGGCAAGTGCAGGCACCCTGAGCCCTATAGCAGAAGCCTCTCTCTAAAAAACAGAAAAGAAAATTCAATTTTTTTTCATCAAACAAAACTTGTACTTTAATTCATTTGTCCATGAACTATGTTATAAATATTTCCCATGTCATAGCAGTTGGCTTTGTAAAAATGAAATGATTTTTGGAGCATGGGATATATTAGACTAGTAATGCCTTGTCTTTGATGGAGAGATAGTAGGGCAGGTTTTTTTAAGAGTCTATAGGTTATAAGTTTTTAAGTTTTGCCTTTTTTTTTGGAGAGGTTTTTTTTTTTTTTTTTCTATAGGGTGCGTGTGTTCACCAGACAGACAGAGAGAGACAGAGAGACAGAAAGTGAGAAATCGCCCCCCAGGGGGATGGCCACACCACAATCTCTTCTCCTCCATTTTCTTCTTGGGATCTTGGGCACACACGCACACCTGCCCGGCGTGAGTTTAAGCCACTGGGTCCAGGACTCGCACTGTAGTTGTCTACATAGCCATTATGCTAACTGCTGGTCCCAAGAGTCTATAGGTTTTTATCATGAAAAAATTAACTAATGATGAACAAAGAAAACAACAAACTTATGTGGCATGTTTCACTGTTCTATAGAGAAAAACAAACAGTAATACAGAATCTTTATTTATTTATTTATTTACTTACTCATTTTAATTTGACTAGAGAGAGGGAGAAAGAAAGAGAGAGTGAGAAAGCTAGCCACAAGGTCCAGATTCTAACCGCAGGTGGGCATGTGGGAAGTCAGCGACCTTAACCACCATTCCACTTGCCGGACCCAGTAATAAGGAATCCTAAAAATGTACATCATTATAAACAATTGTGAGATGGGCCAGTGTGTGGCATGGTCATTAAGCAGCTGGATCCCACATGGCTGACTGCGTGGTTCAAGTCTTGGAATCGGCAACCTGAGAAACACATTGGGCACGTGTGCACACCTGTCCAAAATCCCAAAAGGGGAAAGAGACGAGAGAGATGGAAGAGAAGGGATTGCAGCTCGATCAAATGCCCCCATGGGGGGGTTGTTCTCACCTTCCTTTTCTCTCTCTGGTAAGCACATTCACCCTCTGGCAAAAATTAAAACAATAATGTGTGAGAGAAACTGAAAAGAGTATTTTTGTTTGTTTCTCCTTCTCTCTCTAATATTTAAATAAATTCATACATAAACACATATACATATAACTTTATGTTTTTATATTTACAATTACTGAAAGGTGGTATATGTGAAGCAGGGAAGTGATTATAATTTCAAACCCATTATTGAGGTAGTGTGAAATGAACCTAAAGACTGAAATAAGGTGATTGTATCACTTACAATAAATAAGCATAGAAGATGCTTTAACTAGCGTGTTAGCTCATACACTCACACCAAGGTTGGAAATACACTGGAAAGAGGATACAAGTTGTAGGAGGAAACTTTAGTTCTTAAAATGGGATAAGAAATGTTTCATGGAATTGGGGCTCAGCTCACAATAGAGAACTAATGCTACATTTGTGTTAATGTGGTTCTAACTTTCTGGCTACCTGTAAAAGCTGGTAAATCTAGACTTTCATTACCCTGATAATAATATGAAAGAGGTAAGTAAATAAACCAATGTTCTCAGTAAACTTATATTCTTAAGACAGTGTCAATAGATACATAACCCAGAGTTAAGTATAATCTTCACGGTATTAGTTGGGTGTAGTCAGGTGAATATGTGACATAACTGCTACTCAAAGTATGGTCCATGAACCACTGCCATGATGAAATGAGAACAAGAATTGAGAGTAAGAGTCCAGAAATTTTCACAGTAATTGAAATGGCCATGACTTCCCAGTATGTAATAATTTGCCTAATAGTTCATCTTTATTGTATTTTACAAAACCCATGATGGGTTGGAAATAGATAGTAATAAATTTTGTTTCACCACAGGTAGATAACTTCAGAATGGCAGCCATTGTCCAGAAAATGAGCATTTCGTGTGCCATGTGGGAATGGAAGCTTACAAGATGACAAAGTAGCATAAAAACCAGTTTGACTCTGTTTGATGAAGGCAACCAAAGAAAACACTGCTTCCTCTTTGAGTAGTAGATACAAGATTTTACTCATGAAAAAGATGGAGAACTTCTCTATAATTGCTTTTTCTTACCTCTATCCAATATCACAATCTTTAAACATAACACTGTAGAACAAGTATTAAAAATATATTTAAATTTCCCCAAGTTAGAAATTAGAGAGTACTTGCAAGTATACATTTATTGTATTTTCTTGCTTTTGCAAATTGCATTCCAGGGTTTAACAACATGGTCACTAAACCAATTCAAGAGATTATAGAGAAGATACAATAGAAAGTGGGATGCTGAAAATGTATAAATCGTTCTAATGTTATAAAGTGGGAGGGAGAAAGCAGGTTCTTCATCATAACATGGTTGACGTAATTAATAAGAAGGCAGTGTTTACTATGTCGCAGTATGATTTATTAAGAAGTGATTTCAGAGTATTTTTTTTAATTTTAATGATTTTAGACTTAGCGCAGAACAACAGAGAGCACACAGTGAAATAAGAATCCATTGCTTTTGCTTACTTATTATGGTACAGACTCAATTGTTCTATTGGGAATCTGCCCTGCCACCCCTCCTTTAATTGACACCATTTTGAAGGGAAAAATCTGACACTCTGGACACCGAGATGGATATTTGTTCCCCCTAAAATAATAACAATAATGCGTTTTTTTTCTCCCTAGGAATTATTAGAAAAGAGATCTATTTCTGGAGGTATTACCAGTTGTGTGCAAGTAAACTGGATAGCATTCTGACACTTCTTAGGAAAGAATAAAACCTTAGGAAAGGAGATCTGAGACATAAAGAGGATTCTTGGTGACATCAATAGTGTATCCAAAGTCAGCTGTTTTAACTACTGGGCTTTTTTTTGGAGAGGTTTTTGTATAGGGTACGTGTGCTTGCCAGAAAGAGAGACAGAGAGACAGAACGCGAGAAATCATCCCCCAGGGGTGATGACCACACCACAATCCCTTCTCCTCCATTCTCCATTCAGGATCTTGGGACACCTGCTCACATGCCCGGTGTGAGTTTAAGCCACCGTGTCCGGGACTTTAAACTTGGTCGACTACATGGGAGTCCAGCGACATAGCCATTACGCCATCTGCTGGTTCCACTACAGGGGTTTTCAAGTATATTATCTAGTAAAGTCTAATTCTGACTTAACGATAGTTCAGTTTGGAGCCAGACTCAAAGACTAGTGGTTAAGGGAACTAAATCCCATATGGCCAACCATGATTAGAATACTGGCCCTGCTGGCTTGAAAAATCACACAGGGCACACACCCAAAATACCAACAGGATGGAAAAAAAATAGAAGAGATGGAATTGTGGCATGACCATGTCTCATTAAGAGGTGATTTCTCTTTGGACCAGTAGGTAGTGTAGTGGTTAAGGTGCTGGACTCTCACATGGTTAATTGTGGTTTGAGTCCTGGATCTGATGGCTTGAAAATCATGCCAGGCATGTGTGTATGCCTGCCCCAAATCCCAGGAGGGTGACTGAGGAAAAGGGATTGTAGCATGGCCATTCCCCCTGGGTGGGGGAGATGGCTTCTCACTTTCCCTCTCACTGTCTGTCTCTCTCTGGCATAAGCACACACTCTATAGCAAAAACTTTGAAAAACAAACAAAAAAACCCTTAAAAAACAAAAAAGAGGTGCTTTCTCTCTCTCTCTTTCTCTCTCATGATTGTAAGTGCCCCTGGAAATTAAAAAGAAAAACTATAGCTCAATTCGAGATTCTTAAATTAAAACAGAAAAAAATCTGACTTTACACTTGTGTACTAATTGTTAGTAGCCTATTATTTACACTTAGGGATAAGATAAATTTATGCTTGGGACCAGCAGTTACTGTAATGGCTGTGTCGCTGGACTCCCATGTAGTCAATCGCGGTTCACGTCCCGGACCCGGTGTCTTAAAACTCACGCCGGGCCTGTGTGCGTGCGTGCGTGCCCAAGTTCCCAAGAGGAGAATGGAGGAGAAGGGATTGCAGCGTGGCCATCCCCCCAGGGGGTGATTTCTCACTTTCTGTCACTCTGTCTCTCTCTGTCTGGCAAGCGCACGTGCCCTATAGCAAAAACCTCTCCAAAAAAAAAAAAGAGAAATTTATGCTGAGTGTAAAGACAACTAAGTACATTGAAAACTGGTAGAATGAATGTATTTAGCTTTTTAATTATCATTAAACAGTACAGAGTTCTCAGTTACATACCATCCAGTACTTCATCTTTATCTTTGTCTCAGTAAGTATGTTTCTAAATGACTTAGAAAATGTTATAGAATATAGGGCAACATTTAAACATGAAAAACTTTCCCACTACAAAATCTTGGAATTATTTGCTAACATAATTACTAGTGATTTAAGTGCATATCAAAGATAAAGAAAGGGAAGACAGTAACGGAAGTCTTCAAAGACCAAAAGTAGTAGTAAGAAAGTTAATTGGAAATCTGCTCATGGGAAATACAATTGCCTCGTGAGTATTTGACAATCTCAGCACTTTAGTGTCATATTTTGACAACCATCTCATGGACAAGAGGCAGAGTATTGGATCCCTGAAGGTAAACAAGGTGTTCTAGTCAAAGCCAGGACCCTTAAATAACTGTGCCTTCATTAAAAAAGTCCAACAAGGGGCTGGCAGGTGATGTGGTGGTTAAGTGACTGGACTCCCACATGGTCGACCACGGTTCGAGTCCCTGACCTGGTGGCTTGTTTTCTTACTTCTCCTTCTCTCTCTCTTTCTTTCTCTCACTCTGTCTCAATCTCAAGTATAATTAAAATAAATAAATAAGTAAGTAAATAAATAAAGTTAAATAAAAATAATTATTTTTTTAAAAAAGTACAATGGAAAAAATCATCCTATAAACAATTGAAAATAGCTGGGATGCCTGTCAAACTTGGCCTACCTTCTGGATTGATCTTAAAAATAAAAAGGTATCCTGAGATTTCATATTCATATTATCTAGTTTGGAGTTTGAAGTTACTGTGCTTGCTTCGTAAAAGGAAGTACAAGTCAATAATTAAATCTAAAGGTGTTCTCATTGTTAATATGTAAGACGGGGTGGGGCTAGAAGAAAATAAAATAAGTTCTCTGGAAAATTACACCTTGACCTTTGGTCTTGTAAGAGTATGATTAATCTAATCCGAAATTGAAAAACACATGAACAGACATCAGTCAAAGTAAGAAAACCTGGATTCAACAAAAGCGAAATGATGACTCAAGAACTTTAGATATTGGAATTTTCTGACATTTGTCATGCATTCAGCACATTTATAATATTTAGGGGAGTACAGAAGAAAAGATCAAAGCAAAGAAATTTCTTTCTCAAAAATAAATGAAACTACAGTAATGAAACTTTAAATTACTATGATTAAAATGTCAATAGAGGGGTTAAATGTCAGATTAAATACAGTTTAACAGATTTAAATAAATTACTCACAATATAGCACACAGAGAAAAACAGTTATTAAATATGAATTATTAAGATAAAAGTAGAGGAAGAGGAGAGCATGTACTCACCAGAGAGACAGAGGAGAGATAGAAGGAAAGATACAGGGAGTAAACACTCCTAAATGGGGCATGGTTATGGCACAATTCTTGCTCCTCCTTTTCTCATTCTCACCAAGAATTTGGGTACACACAGGTGTACACATGCACCCAGCGTGTTTTTTAAGCCATTGGCGTCAGGATTCAAACCATGCTAGGCCATGTGGGAACTGGCTTCCTTAAGTACTAGGCTATCGGATCAGCCCACTATATATTGGGTTGTCAAAAAAGGCATGCTGCATAGAAAAATGTAGAAAAAATAAGTCCTTCAAGACCAGTATATGGCATAATGATTATGTCGCTGGACTACCACACGGCTGGCTGAACAAGGTTCGAGTCCTGGACCTAGAGGCTTGAAACTCATGCCAGCTACATGTGTGTGCATGACCAAATTCTGGAGCAGAGAATGGAGGAGAAGGGACTGAGGCATAGAAATCCCTCCTGGGGAGTGAGTTCGTACTCTCTGTCTCTCTGGTGAGTGCATATGCCTTATCATTACTTTTCTGACAACCCAATACTTTACTAGAATATCTGAGAAAAAATAATGAGGAAGGAGAATGACAGTATTAGAGAAAATTCAGGTTTGATGAAATTTATAAATCTTCAGATTGAGAATACAAAACACATCTCAACCTGAAAATGTAAAAACAAAATCATATTTAAAGACATCAAAGTCGAAGTGCAGAGTAAGGTGTCCAGGGACGAGATTGATTATCTACCAAAAATGAAAATTATACTGTCTGTTCACTTTTCAAAGTGGATAATAATACTTGAAATGTTGTGTTCAATTAAACTGTCATGTAAGGATAAGGCATACATAAATAAGCTTTCAAATTATCTAAAAACTGAGTTTACCATCTCTAGATTCTCTGTAAAAAAATAACCTGAAAACATACAGCAAAAACAAAGAAAATTATTTTATAAGAAATTTCTATGGGGAGAAATGTACACATGTTGGAATATTCACTTTGCAAGCCAATTAATGTGACTATATAAAAGAACTTGAAATAAAATTAAATAAAATAAAATAGTAAAATAAATTTCTGAGATGCAGGAAGTTATGGTGAGTATTTGACAAACATGAAAAAATAAATGCCAAGATTGATTATAAAACAAATATAAGTTATAATCTTGAGATGTTAAAAATACTAATAACAACAAAAACAACAGCAAAACAATGACATGATTTACTATAAAAAATGCTGTGCTCAGATGAGAATGCTGGCAGAACACAAAGCATTTTTGTATAAGTTAGACATTTCATGCTAAAAGTTAAGAGAATACAGAATTGTTGACAAAGTGAGCCAATGACTTTAAGAAAATAAAAATCCTTCTACCTTAAACAATTTAAAATTCTGTCATGTACTGAAATTTTATAGTTCATTCTAAATCTCACTAGATAGTAATCAAGTTCACATTCCACTTTAATATAAAGAAAATCATTTTGTCTCCACAGGATTTTGTTTTTGTTTTAGAGGTTTTGACAGAGAGAGACAGAGAGACAGGAAGTGAGAAATCACCCCCCAGAGGGTTGGCCACGCCGCAATCCCTTCTCCTCCATTCTCCTCTCGGGATCTTGGGCACTCATGCACATGCGCCCAGTGTGAGTTTTAAGCCACTGGGACCGGGTCATGAACCGCGGTCGACTATTTGGGAGTCCAACAAAATAGCCATTAAAAAATAACCATTATGCTAACTGCTGGTACCCTCCACAGGTTATTTTAAAGGACAATAGAATTTCTCTGTAAGAAACAATCTTCTAATCTCTAAAAATATTTTGCATAGGTTCAATGATTGCCTATATATGTTATTGCATGAAGAATTAAAGTATGAAATAGATGGATTAAACATGATGTTGCAATATTTCTTCCAAACAGGTATTATTTCTGCAACTACATTTCTAAGGTAAATTTGTTTTCCTCCCTGATTTTGATTTTTTTTTTTTTTTGAGAGGTTTTGTCATAGGGCATGTGCACTCATCAGAAAGACAGAGCGAGACAGAGAGACAGAAAGTGAGAAATCAACCCCCCCAGGGGGATGGCCATGCTGCAATCCCTTCTCCTCCATTCTTTTCTTGGGATCTTGGGCACGCGCACACACGTGATTGGTGTGAGTTTAAGCCACCGGGTCCAGGAATCGAACTGTGGTTGACTATATGGAAGTCCAGTGACATAGCTATTACACCAACTGCTGGTCCCATCCCCCCCTGATTTTTGAAGAAGGAGTTAAATATATTAATGATCTACAAAAGATATAGAAATTGTTATTATGTGGTGACTTTGAATAATAAGAATAAAAGTTTCCAAACTATTTTGAGCCAAAATAACTGGGAGAAACAGAAACTAGATATATTCTTCTACCTGAACAATGAAAGTCTCCGTCTAAATTTACAAAAGACAGATTTTTAAGACACTGGGTGGTGGTAAACAAAGAAAGTAATTTCTGAGAGATGGAGAAAAAATTAGAATGAGTCATAGGTGTGCTCCATTGAGAGCCAGAAGACTGCCAGTTGTAACACAGGGAGGAAGATGCAGATAGAATTAAGCAGTCTCCCCAAATTAAAGAAATGAGAAATGAGGTTTGGGGAGGTTAGTAGCAAGAGTTCCTGAGAAAGGATTATGGAAAGAAGAGAGCTGCATATGGAGAGAACCTGAGAGTTCTGCAGAAGGTCCTCTTCACATAATCAGCTGAGTACTAATCAGTGTCTGTGTGTAAGCCAATTCCCACCACTGGACAAAGATCCTCCTAACAGAATTTGAAGAAAAAGAAATCCTTAGAGATCACAAAAGATTGGGAATAGTTATTAATCTGGCTATTCAACAAGGGAAGTTTCCAAATTCAAGGCGAAAACCACAATATGTTTTTGATAGCTTGGAATGATAGCAAAAGGCATTGGTGAACAAAATAAGTGTATTTGGTACAGGGAAGAATATATATTTGGAAAAAATAGCCAAAATTCTTTCAAATTTTATGAACATTACAAATCCACAGAAGCAAGAACTCAATACACACCAAGCATTCATTCAAAGCCTAGCAAATGCCCTAAATTATAATAGGATACTCTAGGTTCAAACTCTGATATCTTGAGAAGCATTGGAAAGATGGTTAGCTGATAGTTTGTTTATTTATTTATTTATTTATTTATTTATTTATTTATTGTTTTTTTTTTTTTCCGTTATAGGGCGTGTATGCTCACCAGGAAGACATAGAGAGACAGAGAGATAGAAAGCAAGAAATCACCCCTTGGGAGGATGGCCATGCCACAATCCCTTCTCCTCCACTCACCTCTTGAGATCTTGAGCACACCTGCACACACGCCTGGCATGAGTTTAAGCCACTGGGTCTGGTACTCAAACTGCGGTCAGCTACATGGGAGTCCAGCGACATTACACTAACTGCTGGTCCCTGAGTAGTAGATTTTAAAAATTTATCTATATAGTGAGAACAACTTCAGTAATAAAATTAATAAACATTAGTTAAATGCTTTTCGCTTGAAAAAAGTTCAGATTTATTGTAATAAAGTCCCCAAATTGGCAAATCATCACTTCCATCATAACTGTTAAAAGCCCACACAGAACTCACCTAGAGCCAAAGAAAGAGGACATACATTTTCACCTCCTGGGCAAGAAGGTTGAAGAATACGTGCTCGTCTTTACACATGTTACCATTTTATTTACTTATTTACTTATTTAAGTTTTTTTCTATTGGGAGTATGCACTCATGAAAGAGAGACAAAGACAGAGAGAGAAAGAAGGAAAAGGAGAAATCACTCCCCAGGGGGATGACCATGCTTCAATCTCTTCTCGTCCATTCTCCTCTTGGAATTTGGGATACACATGTGCACACACTTGGTGTGTTTTTCAAGCCTCTGGGTCTGTGACTTGAAACACACACTTGTCCATGTGGGATCCAGCCATCTTAACCTTCAAACCACTATTGGGAATCAGCAGTTAGCGTAATGGCTATGTCGCTGGACTTCCACGTGGTTCGCGTCCCGAACCCGTGGCTTAAAACTCACGCTGGGCACGTGTGCGTACGTGCCCAGGATCCTGAGAGGAGAATGGAGGAGAAGGGATTGCAGTGTGACCATTCCCCCTGGGGGGTGATTTCTCACTTTCTGTCTCTAGCTGTCTATCTGGCAAGAACACACGCCCTATAGCGAAAACCTCTCCAAAAAAAAAAAAAAAAGAAACACACACAAAAAAACCACTATCAAGATCCTACATTACCTTTTAATTTCATATAATGTTAAAATTTTGATAATTCTAAGTTCAAGAATTTAGTATACATAATCATCACAAGATGATCTTTTCTCTCACATAGATATGTCTAACTTTATTTGTGGTCATTAAAAAAACAGTTTGGCCATGATCAGCAGTTGGCATAATGGCTATGTCGCTGGACTCCCGTGTAGCTGATCGCAGTTCGAGTCCTGGACCTGGTGGCTTAAACTCATGCCAGGCACGTGTGCTTGAGAGAAGGGATTGCAGTGTGGCCATCCCCCCTGGAGGGTGATTTCTCACTTTCTGTCTCTCTGTCTCTTTGGCGAGCACACTCACTCTATAGCAAAAGCCTCTCAAAAACAAAACAAAACAAAACAAAATAGCACTTTGGCCACTAGTTCTGATTTCCTATGTCTTAGAAACATCATATTTGTTGTGTTTTGAAACCAATGCAGAAAAAAGAATAGAAAAACTACTATGTACCTAAAATTTATATTTTTCTCTTCCCCTTTTTCAGTTTCTTAAAACATAAGGTGTTCTCAGTTGAACAAGGGAGAAGGGAAGTGGTGTTTGAAAAAAGTTTATAATGTAAAGAATCAAGTATTTATTTTTTTATTGAAATACACAATATATTTATTTGTTATTTTTTTATGAATCATTTAATTTTGTCCTGAGTCTAATTAACTTCATTCATTTGGATTTTTCTTTTCATTTTTTTTTTGTTTGTTTTATAGCATGTGCGCTTGCCAGAGAGAAACAAAGACGCAAAGAGATGGGGGAGGATGGCCATGCCACAATCTCTTCTCCTCCATTCTCCTCTCAGGATCATGGGAATGCATGCACATTAGCCAGGCATGAGTTTAAGCCACCAGGCCCGGAACTTGAACCGCAGTCGGCTACATGAGAGTCCAGCGACATAGCCATTATGCCAATTGCTGTTCCCCCAACATGCTTTTTAAATGGCAAGGTTCGGGACCCTAACTACAGTTAGCCATGAGGGAATCCAGTGCCCTAACCCCCACTTCACCTGCTGGCTGCCATTTAGAATTTTATAAGTTGTGCTAGTTTATGCATGGCAAGCCAGGAATTTATCTTCCCACTATCTATAAAAATACTTTTGTGGTCTAGACAGCATTGTGTTGGTTCAGGTGGCTGTACTCCACATGGCTGACTGTGTGGTTGGGGTCCTAGACCCAGCAGCTTGAGAAACACACTGGGCATGTGGGTATGTGTCCAGACTCCTGAGAGGAAATGGAGAAAGGATTTCAGAATGGCCATTTTCCTGGGAACCAGCAGTTAGCGTAATGGCTATGTCACTGGATTCCCACGTAGTCGACCGCAGTTCGTGTCCTGGACCCGGTGGCTTAAAAAACTCACGCCGGGCGCGTGTGCGTGCGTGCCCAAGATCCCGAGAGGAGAATGGAGGAGAAGGGATTGCGGCGTGACCATCCCCCCTGGGGGGTGATTTCTCACTTTCTGTCTCTATGTCTCTCTCTGTCTGTCTGGCGAGCGCACGCGCCCTACAGTGAAAATCTCTCCAAAAAAAAAAAAAAGAATGGCCATTTTCCTGAGGGTTGCTTTCTCACTTTCCTTTCTCCTTTTCCTTGTCTCTCCCTTTAGCAAATGAAAAATAAAATAGTTGAATAAAGTAAAAGCATAACAGGACTCCATAATATGAATACAATGTGCTTAGAAAAATATTATTTTCTGGGACTGGCAGGTGGTATGGTGGTTAAAGGTACTGATATCCTACATGGCTGACAGTTGTTCAAATCTGGACTAGTGGCTTGCTTTCTCACTTTCCTTTTCTCTCTCTGTTTCTCTGAAAAAATAATAATAAAAAATGAAATTAAATAAGTGAATAATTACTTTTTAAAAAAGAAAAAATATTGTTTTTTTAATGATTTCCTGGTTATAGAAGTAATTACAAAAAAACAATTTGGGGTTTAAAATAAACAGATATTTTTAGTAGGAAAAAATGTTTAACTGTATTTGTTTATGTATTTGAAACTTTAAATCTAAGTGTTTAAAAATAATAATTTTGATTTCTACAAATTTACTAGTGTTTTTTTCAATGAATTAAATTACTCTTCAAAGAAAAAGAAAAAAAATAAGTTAGATTAAATAAATCTGGCTTGCATCATTGTCTCTCAATATATTAATCTTGTCACCATAGATTTACTCTCCTTATGAATTAGGTGCTATGCTAGCTGCCCCCATGATCCTTTGAGGGATTGTGAATTATGCGATGTATGTACCAAATGATACTTTTCACACAGTAGAACATATTGTAAGGGTGGAAGGGATGAAAATGAATCTAAACCTTGGGTAAATGTTTATGACATCTCAAGGAACCAGTAAAACAAAAGTTGTTTTTTTTTTTTTTTTTTTTTCA
>NW_006159884.1:2388317-2391382 GCF_000334495.1 Tupaia belangeri chinensis | reverse complement strand
TCTTCCGATAGACAATGATACTGATATCCTACAAAGGACCAATTCAAATTTAATCTAGTGAAAAAATTCAAAAAAATTTTACAGATGCATTTTTTCCCCAATATACATTAAAATATATTCTCTGCCTCTCCATCCACAACTAATGTACTCATATGAGATTAGGTAAATATTGAAGGAGAATTTTTTTTTTTTTTCAGATTTTCACTATAGGGTGCATGCATTCACCAGAGAGACAGAAAGTGAAAAATAACCCTTCAGAGGGGAGTGGCCATGCTGCAATCCCTTCTCCTCTAGAGATTTTGGGCATGCACGTACTTGTGCCTGGCATGAGTTTCAAGCCACAAGGCCTAGGTCTCGAACCATGGTCGGCTATGTGGAAATCCAGCAACATAACCATTTGCCAACTGCTGGTCCCAGGAAAGGTATTGTTTTACAATCTATGTCTCTACAGAATATTCTAGATAGAAAAATTGTCGTGAAAACCTATATGATAAAGGTATAAATCTTAGGAGTCTGAATAACGTGTGTGACCAAACTACAACCTAAGTTAATACAATAAAACAACTTCTCCTATGTTAATAAAATAAACCATAGCATGCCAATAATATTATTGACTTTTAAGTTAAGAGCTAGAAAATGAGAGAAGTAGAAAGTGAAGGTTGAAAGAGATCTGAGAGCCCATTCAGATCAACTTCTTATTTTATAGTCAAGAGAACTGAAACAGAGAATTATAAATAAGTCAACTGGTCCCTATCAAAGCAAGAATTGAAGTTGGAATCAGAACTAAAATGAGTCTTCTGGATTCCCAGGGTCCTTGGTCCTGTGTTTTCTCTAAGGAACAATGGCGTATTTCCATTTTGTCTGTTCCCTGGAGTAGTGAACATGGGTGTGGATAGCCAGAGTGACTGAGTGTAGAAATGATGTGCAGGCACACATGAGCTGCTGCTTTTCCAGAAGCAGCTGTCATCAGCATGCTGATAAGGAGGCCAATACTCTTCAAACTTCAGCGGTGCTTCCCATGCAAAAAATCAGAAGCAAGCCGGGCTGAAGGCCTTCCATTTCTAAACCGAAAAGAACTTCATTACATAACACATTTATCTTAGATGAAATTCAGGTCTGGAAATAGAACAATAAAGAAGAGCTGGTTGTTAGATTGGCATGTACAACTTAGCTCATGATGTTTCACTTGTAAAAGTGAAATGTTTCACTTGTAAAAGTGAGGTGTGCTTTGCAAATGAAAACCAGGCATTCCACTGGGGTGATAAAAATGTCAAACTTAGAGCTGCCAGCTTGAAAGATGAAAAGGAAAACAAATCAATGAATTTCAACAGGGAAAGAAGTTTAAAATAGAAACTACTAAACAGTTTAAATCTCCCATGGCTATCTAATTATAAATTTTCTATATAACAATCTAAACAATTATTCATATGTATGAATTTTTAATATCAAAAGATTTGGTGTAAGTTTTGTAAATAGAACATATATCAAGATCTTTCTTGGGTACCAGCAGATGGTGTGGTGGTTAAGGTGCTGGACACTCACATGGCCGACCGTGGTTCTAGTCCTGGATGTGGCAGCTTGCTTTCCCACTTTCCCTCTGCTCTCTTTCTCTCTGGTCAAATTAAAATAAAGGAATGAATAAATAAAATTGAATAAATAATCCTTAAAAAATCTTTCTAGAACATTAAACTTTGAGATTATTAATAAATCAGAAAGTATATTTTCTCTTAGATAATTTTTAAAATAATAGCATTCACTTAATACATAATGACTTAAAATGTATAAATTATATCTTAAAAGAGGGAGTCTATTTTTGGTTGTGATCTAATCTCTAACTTGAAAATACATATTTTTAAATTTACCTGGTCAGTCAGAAGAAGATTATTAGTAAATTACTATGTATCAGGCCTTGGGCTATGCTTTTATAGCAACATCCTCCTAAAAAGTGAGAAAGAGAGACACAATCATCCAGAGGTATGTGTTTTGAAAAAGGAAAAGGAAGGTCACTCGGTCTAAGGAATTATTGTTTCTATGGCAGGTTATAACACAATCTAAGAGTTAGCCATGGAAAGGAGGAAGCTTCCAAGCAGGGAGAGCAACATGCATCTTCACTCTTATTTGTGTGCTTGTTTTTTCCCATAGGATGCATATGCTTACCAGAGAGATAGAGAAAGGGAAAATGAGAAATAACTCCCTAGGAAGGATGACCATGCCACAGTCACTTCTCCTCCATTCTCCTCTTGGGATTTTGGGCACACATGCACACGTATCTGTTGTGATTCTCAAGGCACTGGGTCCAGGACTTGAACCATAGTCAGTCCTGTGGAGTCCAGAGCCTTAGCCACCATTCCACCTGTTGGCCCCAATAACTCTTAGTTTTAAAAGAACTAGCCTTAACTAAGACTTTCAAAAGACAGACAGTATAGCTGAAACCTTGAGAGACAGAAACAAAATGGCATAATGATATTGTCCAGGAATAGAAGTCAAGGGTCAGATCATGACGGTTTTATGAGTCTAACTGAAGAATTTGTATTATAGTTGGGTTCTATGTATATTTAAAACAATTTAAAAATGCTACAATAGTTAATAAATGTACATTTTATAAACTCTTTTATTAGTTGTGAAGAGAAAATCATAAAGGAAGACAGCAATAGAAGTAAGGAAAACAACTAAAACGGCAACTGTGGCAGTTCAAATAAAAGAGGATGTCATTTTGAAATGAAATGGTGGCAAAATAGATGAAGAGAACATTAATTAGAGACACAGTTTGAAGGGTGAAGAAACAGGAAATAGTTATGGTGGTAAGGGATATTTTGAAGATGAGTCCTACGTGTTAGACTTAGGGGGGAAATGTGATAAAAGGGTTGTCGAGGGTAATTCTAGTAAGACTAGAGATTAAGGATGAAAAACATTTGTGTTTGTGTGTTGGAGGTCGGGGGGAGGAAGATCAAGGTTCAATTTAAATGTGCCAAATTGGAGATGCTCTGAAAAATTCAACGCTTGGGACCAGCAGTTAGCGTAATGGCTATGTCGCTGGACTCCCACGTAGTCGACTGTGGTTCGGG
>NW_006159884.1:2362788-2388273 GCF_000334495.1 Tupaia belangeri chinensis | reverse complement strand
AAAAAAAAAAAAAAAAAATCAATGCCAATGTTAATTTTCTAAATCTAAAATTCAGAAAGTTGGATTAAAGTTGCAAATTTAGAGATTAGCAGTCTATGTCAATGGGATTTAGTCACCATAGTTCTTGAGATCTCCTGGAGAGTATGACAGGAAGAAGGAGTATGGGTGTTTGTCTGGATGATGCTCTGTAAGGCAATTCTACAGGGGAAAAGTCCTGGTTCAGGTCAGAGACCTCTCTGGGTAACCAGACTTGCACTTGCCTACCATGATCAGGGACTAGCTGAAAGCTTAGGGTTGGATTGTGGTATTAAAACCTTGTTCGAGATACTGAGTTTCTTTGTCACTCATGAAAGAAATAGAATTTTTTTAAAAAAAGAAAAACAATTAGTGAGATAACTATATGATTGATGTTTCTTTTTCTAAGAACGTTACTGAGTATATTCAATCTCTTTTTAAATCTGAGATGCTAGGATTCTGAATTGATGCCTATTATAGTTTTGGAATGAGTAAGTTTTTTTTTTGACAAGAAGAAGTTATACTAGTAAATCAAATACAATTAAAAAAAATCTTTTGGTGACACACCTGATAATTTCAGTGAAACAGGTATATAAATGGACTCTTTGTTTTATTGAGAAGTATAATACCAACCTTGGCTTGACCAAATCATTATTGTTCCTATACTAAGAAAATGTTTAAGAATAGCAATTAGATTACCATTGCAAGAGCCACTTAATACTACACTGTGGTAAATGAAAAACCGTCACAAGTCTATAGTTGTGTACTTAGTACTTCAGGAATATCCTGTTGCCTTATTCCTTATGGCCCCCTCTTGACCTTCAAATTAAATATTGATACACAAACCAATCTAGAAATGTACATGAAGTTAAAAAAAATTCTGATAACAGATTCACTTGACTTGCAGAACTAGCTGCCATGCAATTTATTATACATAAGAATGGGAGTAATGGGGGCACTTTACCCTCTGTTCTGAGATCATAGGTCTTTAGATTTTGAAGTAAAAAAAGACAATTTTACAAGGAGTGTGTTTCATTGCTTGTGTTAACTCTTCACTTACTAGATTGTTTTACTCACTAGAAGTTTAACCAATTTTGAAAACTAGAATTTTGAACAATCATTTCACCAAATCACAGAATAAACATGTCTGCTTTCACATATGTTACCATGAATATTTATCAAGAAATATCTAAATAACTTCCAGAAAAGTTAGTGGAAAAATAAACATCTTTTGCAAACCTAATTAGTGCTAAGTATAGGGCAATTCCTTTCTCCTCTTCATTTTTATTATTATAAGATATCTAAAACAGTCATGCACATTTAACTAATTATACCAAATCAATAACAGATATCATCTTTCAAATTTTTGCCTTTCCCACCTTCCTCCCTTCTGGCTAAGAGAGCTCTGTATATTTCCTTTATTCAGAGAAAGAGGGCAGGTCTGATTTTTGTGGAGATGTGGCCATTCATTGAGCAATATGTGGCCAACAGTTCTAGTAAAGACCCAGAGGATGAGGGCCAGAAGTGGCAGCTCAGAAGTAATGCAATATTCTAAGACGCTGAACTTTCACGGGATGACCCCAGGTTTTCACCCAGAGTTCTCCTGGAATTTGGGTTGGGCTATGGCTTGGGGTAGACAGTAGTGAGATTCTGTTTGAGGTGCCTGTCTCTTTTGCTTTCTCTCTCTCTCTTTCTCTCTCATGAAAGAGAAAGAAAAGAACCAGAGGATAGTCTGGCAGCTACTTGTAGTATCTGTAGCCTCCTTCACATAAGCTGGCCATCTATGATTTTCCAGAAGTATAAAAACTTACTGACAGAGAAGAGGAGCAAATACAGGTTAGTGCTACCTGTAGGGTCATACCCTGAAAGGACAAACAGGTCAATAAAAGAGTACAGAGAGACAAGCCAGAAGATAGGTAGTATATGTCCCCACTCAAGATATAATGAATGTCAGCACTTTATAGTAGAAATGGAGAGATTGGAAGGTATAGCAGGGAGGGCAATTGCAGATTCTAGGGACAGTGTAGGAAGGAATGGGTCACAGGGGGTGAGTAACAGGGGCTGGGAAGGAGGGTGTCAGGGGAATAATAAACAGCATATCTAATTGACACAAAAATAAGTTATTTACTTATGGTAATGTCTTTGACTTGAATGATAATACACTGCACTCATGCTGAGATAAAACCATGTCATACACTGTAAAGATGTACAGTGATTAAAGTAAAAAATAAATTTAAAAAGGAAAAAAGAAAAAAGTACAGAGAGATATAGAGATGAGGGAGCATGTAAAATCTTGAGTATAGAAAAGTTGGATTATCAATTAGTTTCTGGGTTCCTATTCTATCAGACCTGTCTGTATTTTCCACATAAAGTTTCCAATATTTTTCCTATAATCTCGCATTGACCAACAGCACCAAGTACCATCCTGTTTACTTGAGCTAATTCCTGTAGGTTAACTTTTACAACTGAACAAAAGCCTATTCTATTTTGGTAAAATCCTATTCAAATTTTACCAAATGTGCATGAGTGACTAGAGGGTGGGATGACACCATGTATAAAGAAGGAAATCTAATTTTATGCACAGTATTGGAGAGTTAATGACTGCATAAATATTAAGATACATATTAGGTTGGTGAGAAAGCAATTGCAGTTTTGCATTGCTGATATTTGTGGTTTGATATTGGTTATATATTTTTTTTCTTTTTGGGGGGTGGTTTTTGCTATAGGGTGTGTGTGCTTGCCAGAAAGACAGAGAGAGACATAGAGACAGAAAGCGAAGCATCACCCCCCAGGGGGTATGGCCATGCCACAATCCCTTCTCCTCCATTCTCCTCTTGGGATCTTGGGCACTCACGCACTTGTGCCCGGCATGAGTTTAAGCGGCTGGGTCCGAGACTCGGACCATGGTCAACTACATGGGAGTCCAGCGATATAACCATTACGCTAACTGCTGGTCCCATATTGTATATATTTTTAAACAAATGTGGTGATGTTATATAGCCTTTTTTTTGGTAATGAATGGTTATTTGCTCTTTATTTTATATTTATTTTAGACTAAGGAAATGATGGTAGACAAAAAGAAAATTCTACCACTTTTCTTATTTGAGTTTAAAATGGATTGTAAAGCAGAAGAGATAACGTGCAACATAAACAATACATTTAGCCTTTAGCCTAGGAACTACTAATGGACGTATAGTGCAGGGGTGGTTTGAGAAGTTTTGCAAAGATGAGAGCCTTTAAGCCGAAGCGTGTAGTGGCAGGGGGGCAGAGGGTGACAAAGAGCAATCATTGAAGCTGCTCCTCTTACAGCTACACAAGAAGTGGTCAAAAAACTCAACGCTGATCATTCTGTAGTCATTTAGCATTTGAAAGCAAATTGGAAAGGTGAAAAAGCTCTTTAAGTGGGTGCCTCATGAACTGACTGAAAATAAAAAACAAACAAACAAAAACTTTGTTTTGAAGTGTTATCTTCTCTTATTCTATGCAACAACACTGAACCATTCCTCAATTGGATTGTGACATACAATGTAGAGTGGAGTTTGTGTGACAACCCAAAATGGACTGCTCAGTGGTTGTACTGATAAGTTCCAAAGCACTTCCTGAAGCCAAATGTCAACCAAAGGAGGTCATGGCCACTGTTTGGTGGGATCTGATCCACTACAGCTTTCTGAATCTGGATTAAACCCTTACATCTGAGAAGTATGCTCAGCATATTGGTGAGTTGCACTAAAAACTGCAACACCCACAGCCAGCATTGGTCAAGAGAAAGGGCCAGTTCTTTTCTATGACAATGCACAACCAACGCTTCCAAAGATGAATGAATTGGGCTACAAAGTTTTACCTCATCAGCCCTTTTCACCTGACCTCTTGCCACCGGATTACCACTTCTTTAAGAATCTCAATTTTTTCAGGGAAATCCACAATTAGCAGGATGCAGAAGAAGCTTTCTAAGGACTTTATCGAACCCTGAAGCATGGATTTTTATACTACAGAAATAAGCAAACTGACTTCTCGTTGGCAAAATGTGTTGATCATAATGGCTCCTATTTTGATTAATAAAGATGTGTTTGAGACTAGTTTTAATGATTTAATATTCATGGTGTAAATCTGCAATTGCACCAACCTAATACTATTACATTCACAAAAGGGAATATTATAGGACCAGCAGTTAACATAATGGCTAGGTCGCTGGACTCCCATGTAGTCGACTGCAGTTCAAGTCTCGGACCTGGTGGCTTAAAACTCACTCTGGGCGCATGTGCATGCGTGCCCAAGATCCCGAGAGGAGAATGGAGAAGGGATTGTGGCGTGGCCATCCCCCTGGGGGGTGATTTCTCGCTTTCTGTCTCTCTGTCTCTGTCTGGCGAGCGCACGGGCCCTATAGCAAAAAAAAACTCTCAAAAAAAAAAGGGAATATTATAAACTCATTACACGTATGAGTATTGACTTGGGAATAAAAGCTAAACATACATAGGGTAAAAATATACAATTAAATATTCAATTTGATATCAAATAGGCAAAGGTAGATTTTTTGCTTGATAAATTATAGGTTACTATTTTATTTCATGGGCTTTAATTTATTTTAAAATTATCAACAAGAAGTAAACATTGTTTTTCTGGTCAGGATAATAAACTACTAATACAGATGTCTGTCTTCATCATATTATTCTGTGGCTACGTAAGTGATTGTCTTGAAAAAATGTTCTAACAACCAACTCAGAGTAAAATGTCTTTAAGCGTGTTTCTGAATCTGGATTAAACCCTTACATCTGAGAAGTATGCTCAGCATATTGGTGAGTTGCACTAAAAACTGCAACACCCACAGCCAGCATTGGTCAAGAGAAAGGGCCAGTTCTTTTCTATGACAATGCACAACCAACGCTTCCAAAGATGAATGAATTGGGCTACAAAGTTTTACCTCATCAGCCCTTTTCACCTGACCTCTTGCCACCGGATTACCACTTCTTTAAGAATCTCAATTTTTTCAGGGAAATCCACAATTAGCAGGATGCAGAAGAAGCTTTCTAAGGACTTTATCGAACCCTGAAGCATGGATTTTTATACTACAGAAATAAGCAAACTGACTTCTCGTTGGCAAAATGTGTTGATCATAATGGCTCCTATTTTGATTAATAAAGATGTGTTTGAGACTAGTTTTAATGATTTAATATTCATGGTGTAAATCTGCAATTGCACCAACCTAATACTATTACATTCACAAAAGGGAATATTATAGGACCAGCAGTTAACATAATGGCTAGGTCGCTGGACTCCCATGTAGTCGACTGCAGTTCAAGTCTCGGACCTGGTGGCTTAAAACTCACTCTGGGCGCATGTGCATGCGTGCCCAAGATCCCGAGAGGAGAATGGAGAAGGGATTGTGGCGTGGCCATCCCCCTGGGGGGTGATTTCTCGCTTTCTGTCTCTCTGTCTCTGTCTGGCGAGCGCACGGGCCCTATAGCAAAAAAAAACTCTCAAAAAAAAAAGGGAATATTATAAACTCATTACACGTATGAGTATTGACTTGGGAATAAAAGCTAAACATACATAGGGTAAAAATATACAATTAAATATTCAATTTGATATCAAATAGGCAAAGGTAGATTTTTTGCTTGATAAATTATAGGTTACTATTTTATTTCATGGGCTTTAATTTATTTTAAAATTATCAACAAGAAGTAAACATTGTTTTTCTGGTCAGGATAATAAACTACTAATACAGATGTCTGTCTTCATCATATTATTCTGTGGCTACGTAAGTGATTGTCTTGAAAAAATGTTCTAACAACCAACTCAGAGTAAAATGTCTTTAAGCGTGTATATATTTAACTAAGTTTAAAATTTGAGAAAAAAGAACCAAAGTTGAAGGAAGAATAGAAAGAAATAAAATTGATTTAAACATCGTAAGCATAATGATTACATAGTTCAAAAAGACCCACTGTCACTGTGAATAAGATAAATTCTTATAAACATTTTCTCCACCATTGTTATAAGAATGATCCCAATTTCATACAGGCATCATCTATGTTTAAAAGACATGTGCCTTCATCAAGCATATGTACTAATGTGACCATGGTGAAGCTAGAAGTTATATGTTGAATTCAGAAAAAAAATTAGGTTATTGGTCCTTGCCTTTAACACCTTATATATCCTTGTGGTCTGACTTGCAGTAACATTATACACTGTAAAATTTCTATTTTCTGTCTTTAAGCTTCCATATATGAACTCTTTGGTGGTTTCAAATTATTTTTAATTTCATATTTACTTCAAACTTAATTTCTACTTAGCTCCCTTTTTACAAGTTTTAATGCATATAGAGACTATGGGTATATAATAAATACACAAATTATGGACAGTGGAAGTATATAACAAGTTACTTTCTTCCGATATAGATTTTCATACTATTTTGGAAAGCTACTACATATCTATGATTCCTTGAATTTTTATTTTTCACCTAGTAAATATGTCTATTTCTTTAACGAAGGCATGAAGTCATTGACACGTTTCATATCTACTTTCACTCTTTGTCTCACTTTTTAAAAAATATGGACATTACATGCTTCCTAAGAGGATGTGATGAGTTGACCACAAAATCATTTCTGTGGTTTTCTTGATGAAAAGGGGTTACTTCAATGTCACCATGAGAAAATTTCACACAAACTCAACTTGAGGAATATTCAACAAAATAATTGACCAGTGCCATGGATTGAATGTTTGTGTCTCTCCCAAACTTGTATGTTGAAACCTAATCTCCAAAGTGATTGTATTTGGAAGAGGGGCCTTTGGTGGTGATTAGGTCATGAGGGTGGAGGTTAGTGCCCTTTTAAAAGAGTTAGCAGAGATCCCTCCTTTTTATCCACCACCATAAGTACACAGCTAGTAGGCACCATCTATGAATCAGAAAGCAGCCCTCATCAGACAAGTCTTCCAGTGTCTTGACCTTGGATCTTCTAGCCTCCAGAACAGCAAGAAACAAATGTGTTTGTCTCTAGTCGCTCCATTTTAAACTACACTGTTAAGTAGCCCTAACAGACTAAGACAGCCTGTACTCTTCAAAATTGGCAAGGTTCAACACAGACTCAAGAATTGCCTAAGATGGGAGGTTACTAAAAAAACAAGATAGTTAAATGCAATTGGATTATTGGTTGACTTTTTAATCGGAAAACAAATATTAGAGAGACGACAGGCAAAACTTAAATCAGGTATGTAGATTTGTTAATAGTACCATGTCATTGATAATTGTAGGTAATTAGGTAAACAGTAGCAGAGAGTGGGCAAAGGGCATAAGGAAACTGTGGCTAATATTTATTGCAAACATTTTTGTAAATGTGAAACTATTTTCAAACTAAAGGGAAAAAAGGAGATTTCAGGGCCAGCATGCAGCATAGTGGTTAAGGCATTGGGCTCCGACATGGCTGATCACAACTTGAGTCTTGGAACCAGAGGCTTGAAACTCACGCTGGGCGTGCAGGCATACATGTCCAAAATCCCGAGAGGAGAACGGAAGAAAGGACTGAGATTGGCCATCCCTCTGGGACATGATTTTTTGCTTTCTCTCTCTGTCTTTTCAGGTAGTGCATGTGCCATATGGCAAAAAAAAAAAAAAAATCTAAAAGAAAAAGTAGATCCCACATTCTGAGCCCTAAGGACATAACATTTCATTTCCATTTTATGTTTGTGAAAAATAGGGTTCTTCTAATACTCTTCTAATAATTCTTACAAATCTTGATACTACAGGAAATTTAATGAAGTAATAGTTTGTAATCCTTCTGTTATTTCAGAATTGAAGTAATTTTTATTCACAAGTCATTTATTAATAAGAAACTGAATAACATTTTATTCATGCATCTAATTTTTTTCCAAGCAATCCATAAGTTCCACAAAAATTTATAAGGTGTAATGTTTTAAAATGCCATAAAGAATGAATATCATTATCATAATTAAAAAGAAGTGTTTTCTGATTTGATGGCTTTCAAATATCTAAAATTTTAATTTTTCACTTAAAAAGTGATTTAATATTATTTTTTTCTATTTTGATCCCATGTCATGCATAGGTCACTTGCTAGAAATATGGCAATGAGGTCATGAAAAATTGTTTTTTGTTAGTTAAGAATAAAATTGTCATTGTGGTCAATAATCTTTTACAAAACAAAGTTTCTAGTACACAGCACAGTCAAAGCTTTTAAAAAGATGAATTGTGCATCTTAGATATGCCTTAGAGCAAATTTTATGTTACTGAATATTAAACTCCTGATAATAGTAGTATGACATGAAAATACTGGCAGCATCTCAACTATTTTTATTTAAGTAATGTTCTTGCAATAAAATAATTATTTAGGAGAGATAGAATTGTGTCTTTATGATAGAGACACATAATGATAGCTCATGTCCAGAAGGTATTAGACTCTGGTTATAATAATCACTATAATTGTAACAGTTCATGCTAGCTCAACTGCATATCTATTCTTCATTTGTCCCTAAACTAATTTGTTCGCCATATGAATATATAACCATCATCAATTTAAAGTGCCATCCTTTGGCTATGTGGGTCATTAAAGAAAATACATAATGTATGAATCCCACAGTCTAAACTTAGAGGGTGAGAGGCTTTTTAGCCAAGTGTGAAATCATAGTATTTTTTTTTTACTACTGAGTTTGAGTTCCTTGTGCATTCTGATTATTAATCACTTATCAAATATTTTTTTACTATTCTGTGGGTTATCTCTTCACTCTGTTGATTGTTTCCCTGGCTGTAAATGCACAACCAACGCTTCCAAAGATGAATGAATTGGGCTACAAAGTTTTACCTCATCAGCCCTTTTCACCTGACCTCTTGCCACCGGATTACCACTTCTTTAAGAATCTCAATTTTTTCAGGGAAATCCACAATTAGCAGGATGCAGACGAAGCTTTCTAAGGACTTTATAGAACTTTATCGAACCCTGAAGCATGGATTTTTATACTACAGAAATAAGCAAACTGACTTCTCGTTGGCAAAATGTGTTGATCATAATGGCTCCTATTTTGATTAATAAAGATGTGTTTGAGACTAGTTTTAATGATTTAATATTCATGGTGTAAATCTGCAATTGCACCAACCTAATACTATTACATTCACAAAAGGGAATATTATAGGACCAGCAGTTAACATAATGGCTAGGTCGCTGGACTCCCATGTAGTCGACTGCAGTTCAAGTCTCGGACCTGGTGGCTTAAAACTCACTCTGGGCGCATGTGCATGCGTGCCCAAGATCCCGAGAGGAGAATGGAGAAGGGATTGTGGCGTGGCCATCCCCCTGGGGGGTGATTTCTCGCTTTCTGTCTCTCTGTCTCTGTCTGGCGAGCGCACGGGCCCTATAGCAAAAAAAAACTCTCAAAAAAAAAAGGGAATATTATAAACTCATTACACGTATGAGTATTGACTTGGGAATAAAAGCTAAACATACATAGGGTAAAAATATACAATTAAATATTCAATTTGATATCAAATAGGCAAAGGTAGATTTTTTGCTTGATAAATTATAGGTTACTATTTTATTTCATGGGCTTTAATTTATTTTAAAATTATCAACAAGAAGTAAACATTGTTTTTCTGGTCAGGATAATAAACTACTAATACAGATGTCTGTCTTCATCATATTATTCTGTGGCTACGTAAGTGATTGTCTTGAAAAAATGTTCTAACAACCAACTCAGAGTAAAATGTCTTTAAGCGTGTATATATTTAACTAAGTTTAAAATTTGAGAAAAAAGAACCAAAGTTGAAGGAAGAATAGAAAGAAATAAAATTGATTTAAACATCGTAAGCATAATGATTACATAGTTCAAAAAGACCCACTGTCACTGTGAATAAGATAAATTCTTATAAACATTTTCTCCACCATTGTTATAAGAATGATCCCAATTTCATACAGGCATCATCTATGTTTAAAAGACATGTGCCTTCATCAAGCATATGTACTAATGTGACCATGGTGAAGCTAGAAGTTATATGTTGAATTCAGAAAAAAAATTAGGTTATTGGTCCTTGCCTTTAACACCTTATATATCCTTGTGGTCTGACTTGCAGTAACATTATACACTGTAAAATTTCTATTTTCTGTCTTTAAGCTTCCATATATGAACTCTTTGGTGGTTTCAAATTATTTTTAATTTCATATTTACTTCAAACTTAATTTCTACTTAGCTCCCTTTTTACAAGTTTTAATGCATATAGAGACTATGGGTATATAATAAATACACAAATTATGGACAGTGGAAGTATATAACAAGTTACTTTCTTCCGATATAGATTTTCATACTATTTTGGAAAGCTACTACATATCTATGATTCCTTGAATTTTTATTTTTCACCTAGTAAATATGTCTATTTCTTTAACGAAGGCATGAAGTCATTGACACGTTTCATATCTACTTTCACTCTTTGTCTCACTTTTTAAAAAATATGGACATTACATGCTTCCTAAGAGGATGTGATGAGTTGACCACAAAATCATTTCTGTGGTTTTCTTGATGAAAAGGGGTTACTTCAATGTCACCATGAGAAAATTTCACACAAACTCAACTTGAGGAATATTCAACAAAATAATTCACCAGTGCCATGGATTGAATGTTTGTGTCTCTCCCAAACTTGTATGTTGAAACCTAATCTCCAAAGTGATTGTATTTGGAAGAGGGGCCTTTGGTGGTGATTAGGTCATGAGGGTGGAGGTTAGTGCCCTTTTAAAAGAGTTAGCAGAGATCCCTCCTTTTTATCCACCACCATAAGTACACAGCTAGTAGGCACCATCTATGAATCAGAAAGCAGCCCTCATCAGACAAGTCTTCCAGTGTCTTGACCTTGGATCTTCTAGCCTCCAGAACAGCAAGAAACAAATGTGTTTGTCTCTAGTCGCTCCATTTTAAACTACACTGTTAAGTAGCCCTAACAGACTAAGACAGCCTGTACTCTTCAAAATTGGCAAGGTTCAACACAGACTCAAGAATTGCCTAAGATGGGAGGTTACTAAAAAAACAAGATAGTTAAATGCAATTGGATTATTGGTTGACTTTTTAATCGGAAAACAAATATTAGAGAGACGACAGGCAAAACTTAAATCAGGTATGTAGATTTGTTAATAGTACCATGTCATTGATAATTGTAGGTAATTAGGTAAACAGTAGCAGAGAGTGGGCAAAGGGCATAAGGAAACTGTGGCTAATATTTATTGCAAACATTTTTGTAAATGTGAAACTATTTTCAAACTAAAGGGAAAAAAGGAGATTTCAGGGCCAGCATGCAGCATAGTGGTTAAGGCATTGGGCTCCGACATGGCTGATCACAACTTGAGTCTTGGAACCAGAGGCTTGAAACTCACGCTGGGCGTGCAGGCATACATGTCCAAAATCCCGAGAGGAGAACGGAAGAAAGGACTGAGATTGGCCATCCCTCTGGGACATGATTTTTTGCTTTCTCTCTCTGTCTTTTCAGGTAGTGCATGTGCCATATGGCAAAAAAAAAAAAAAAATCTAAAAGAAAAAGTAGATCCCACATTCTGAGCCCTAAGGACATAACATTTCATTTCCATTTTATGTTTGTGAAAAATAGGGTTCTTCTAATACTCTTCTAATAATTCTTACAAATCTTGATACTACAGGAAATTTAATGAAGTAATAGTTTGTAATCCTTCTGTTATTTCAGAATTGAAGTAATTTTTATTCACAAGTCATTTATTAATAAGAAACTGAATAACATTTTATTCATGCATCTAATTTTTTTCCAAGCAATCCATAAGTTCCACAAAAATTTATAAGGTGTAATGTTTTAAAATGCCATAAAGAATGAATATCATTATCATAATTAAAAAGAAGTGTTTTCTGATTTGATGGCTTTCAAATATCTAAAATTTTAATTTTTCACTTAAAAAGTGATTTAATATTATTTTTTTCTATTTTGATCCCATGTCATGCATAGGTCACTTGCTAGAAATATGGCAATGAGGTCATGAAAAATTGTTTTTTGTTAGTTAAGAATAAAATTGTCATTGTGGTCAATAATCTTTTACAAAACAAAGTTTCTAGTACACAGCACAGTCAAAGCTTTTAAAAAGATGAATTGTGCATCTTAGATATGCCTTAGAGCAAATTTTATGTTACTGAATATTAAACTCCTGATAATAGTAGTATGACATGAAAATACTGGCAGCATCTCAACTATTTTTATTTAAGTAATGTTCTTGCAATAAAATAATTATTTAGGAGAGATAGAATTGTGTCTTTATGATAGAGACACATAATGATAGCTCATGTCCAGAAGGTATTAGACTCTGGTTATAATAATCACTATAATTGTAACAGTTCATGCTAGCTCAACTGCATATCTATTCTTCATTTGTCCCTAAACTAATTTGTTCGCCATATGAATATATAACCATCATCAATTTAAAGTGCCATCCTTTGGCTATGTGGGTCATTAAAGAAAATACATAATGTATGAATCCCACAGTCTAAACTTAGAGGGTGAGAGGCTTTTTAGCCAAGTGTGAAATCATTGCTACAAAACTGACTTGTGAAATTTAATCAAAATCAAGGCATGATCACAAATGACCATCAATCAATTGCAGGGTAACTCATGTATTTTGTTTTGAATAGAGATGTTTCATTTTTGACTCTAATATTCATCATTAGAACAACTGACATCAGCAAGTTATATTAATAACTTTATGAAGTTTTAAATATTATCCATAGAGCATTGCCTTTCCAAACTGAAAACTGTCAAATTCCCCTAATCCGCTGAGGTTATTAGAACTATTGTATCATAGGAAAAGTCATGATGTATTTTTCTATGCAAAAATGCATCATGACTTTTCTGATGACCCAGGAGTTGGTGCATAGAAATAGAACTGAGTAACTAGGATAGGAGAAGTAACAAGTTTGCTGTGGCAGGAAATTGCAAACAATGAAATAAATGGAATGGAATATTCTCCATATTATATTAATAATTTTAAACTGGGGGCTATATTATATGGAACGTGAAGAAATAAAGGAGACTTGGGAAATGATTATAACATTCTTGGTGGTTATGTTAATATAAAATCCTTCTTGATTGTTTAACATTTTCTATTTCCATTCTATTTCAATAAATATTATTTTATGTTTTACTTCCTGTGGCCTTTCTCAAATCTGGTTTCACTTGCAGAGGCTTAAAAAGAATATCTTCATTCACTTAAACAAAGCGTGACCAGAAACACTGGTAAAATCTGGCTGACAAGAATATTTTTTCTTCCTTTTTTTTTTTTTTGGAGAGGTTTTTGCTATAGGGTACATGCGCTTGCCAGAAAAACAGAGAGACAGAAGGGAGAAATCACCCCATCACACCCCAGGGGGGGATGACCATGCCACAATCCCATCTCCATTCTCCTCTTGGGATCTTGGACATGCACACACACACACACCTGGTGTGAGTTTAAGCCACCTGGTCCAAGACTCGAGCTGCGTTCAACTACATGGGAGCCCAGCGACATAGCCATTATGCCAACTGCCGGTCCTCCTATCCAGAATATCTTAACCCAGCCTTGGATAATAAAAATATTAGCGTTCTCAGGGAGGTGGATTTATTACCTTATCTAACTGCTTTTTCTCTATAAACATCTAACAATAGATGAGTCAGAAAGGGGGGGACTTGGAAGCATGTTTTCAGAAATATGCCCGGGTTTCAATTTTATTTTGCTAGTAACATACAACATACAAGTACTGACTATTTTGGAATATCAGCAATTTTTGTTGAGGTAGTTATCTAAAGCAGAGATAAATTCTTATTTTTTTTTTTAAGTTTCTTTAGGGTGCATGTACTTGCTAGAGAAATAGAGAGAGAGAGAAAGTGAGATAGTAACCCTCCAGGGGATAGACAAGTCACACAATCCCTTCTCCTCTTGGAACTTTGGGTGCCCACACACAAACCAGGTGTGATTTTCAAGCCACTTTGTCTGGGACTCGAACCACACAGTTAGCTATGTGGAATCCAGTCACCTAAACCTACACACCACTTGCAGGCCCCAGCATAAATAAAATCTTTAAAAAATAAGTTTATTTTTGTTTCACATGAGTGAGAGAAAAAGAGAGTGACAGAAAGACAGGCACTTCCAGTAGGTCTTGCTTGATCACAGACAGATTTGCAAGTGTTCAGTGAAGTCTCCCTCCCACATGGGTCAGCCTTACAGAGTGATTTATGGAGGCCATGCGACTGTCCTGCTTCCAAACTAAAATCTTAATTTGAATGAAGATCTAGTTTCTTTTGAAATGATGCTTTATGTGGGTTTACTTTAGTGTAAAATACAGAATCAGAGGCCATTTCCTGGCCAGAAGGTGCTTTATAGTCTAAGTGAGGACTATAACAGCCATGGCATGAAGAGGGAAGAAATTGCATAATACACTGGGATTGCAGGTGCAACATAGATTTGTGATTTATAATTCCTTGTGTGTCCTTTTCTAAATATATGTGTACAATCGTGGTGAATAGAATCATTTCCTTTTTAAATAATATATTATTTTTATTTATTTTGCATAAGGTCTAAGGGTATTGAATAAATTTTATTTAAAATTTTATTTAATCATTATTTATTTTATTTTATTTATTCATTCATTTATTTTTTAATTTGACCAGAGAGAGACAGAGGGTGAGAATGAGAGAGAGAGGAAGTGAGAAAGCAAGCCACCTGATTCAGGACTCGAACCCTGGTCAGCCATGTGAGAGTGTCCAGCGCCTTAACCACCACGCCAACTGCTGGTCCCTGATGTTTATTTAAAATTAGTATAAGATGCTGAGATATTTATGAAACATATACATATACGTCTTTATGTGTATATATATGTGTGTGTGTGTGTGTGTGTATATATATATATATATATGAATGAATAATTTTGAATAATTTTTTAATCTTATATTTTTCCTCAATGGTCAAGTTTCATATTCTCTTTCTCACATGTTCTAGTGGAATACTATTTCAAAGCAAGAGTGCTCCTAGACTATATTTTTCACATGCTATAAATTGTTTTATTTTAGGGAACTTTTTGAGAAAAGTTTTTTAAAACCTGGTGTTAAAAGTTGTTAAAGCCATATAAACTACCTTGAAATTTTCTCATGGTGATTCAAAATGAAGAACTGGGCATTTATATGTAGCTTAAAATCTCTGTAATAGAGTGTGAGACTGATAAAAATACTTGAAAATTTGCTGATAACACTGACAATATAATGAGCTTATGATTAAATGCTCTTATTTGTGTTTGTGTGTATCTGTGGGTTTTATAAAGCATAAAAAATATGGTGGCATAATATTTTTAAACTGTAATATAAATATTTAAGTAAATTATGTAAGTTATAAAAGATCCAAGTTTTATGTGTTTTCTTGGGTGAGTAAAAGGCATATTTTTGACCTGCAGTAAATGTGTGTTGAATGGAAATCAAATGAAAATTAATAGCATTCACTATTGCAGTTTCTCGAGTATGTTAAACTGGTAGTATGGTATATATTTCTAAATATAAAAATACAGGTTGATTTGGGTTCTACTTAAATATTTCACTAATTTCAAAGGTTTTCTTTTCTTGGCTTAAAGGTATTTTTTGAAAACACTTTTAGCCTAAGAATAAATTAGTGAATTTAAAAAAATTGCCAGACAGTGCAGGTACTCTCCAGAGAGAGACAGAGTCAAAGAGAGGGAGAGGGAGAAGGAACCCCTATTCCTATGGGGAAGGGTCACACTACAATCCCTTATCTCCATTTCTCTGTCCTGGTAAGATTTGGGACATGTATGTACACATGTCAGTGTGTTTCTTCAGCTCCCAACCTGGGACTCAAACTGCAGGATCAGCCATATGGGATCCATCTGCCATAACCAGTCCAGAATTTTAATTTTAAATACCATTTTATGGGCCAGGCTCATAGCCTAGTGCTTGGGAGAGCCAGATCTCACGTGACCAATGGCAGATTGTATTGTCCAAGCAGTTTAAAAAACACGTCAGCACTGTGGTATACGCCAAATCCCAAAAGGATGGGAAATTGAAGATGGGATTGCAGTGTGACTATACTCCCATTAGGCTGTGCTTTCTCCCACGTGTTCTCCCTCTCTCTCTCTGGCAAGACCTTGTGCCCTCTGGCAATGAAATAACGGCAAATATAATTTGAAACAAAAATAAAGAAACATACACTGCAAAACTAGAATTAGTGAGCTCTAAAATAGTTTCAGAAAACTTTCCTTTATTTTATTATTTTATAAATTCCTTGATCTTCAGGACCAGCAGTTGGCATAATAGCTATGTTGCTGGACTCCCATGTAGTCGACCGCGGTTTGAGTCCTGGACCTGGTGACTTAAACTCACACGCATGCACATGTGTGCATGCGTGCCCAAGATCCCAAGAGGAGAATGGAGGAGATGAGATTGCTGCGTGGCCATCCCCCCTGGGCAGTGATCGTTCACTTTCTATTTCTCTGTCTCTCTCTGACTTTCTGGTGAGCACACGCACCCTATAGCAAAATCCTCTTCAAAAAAAAATAAATAAATAAAATTCCTCGCTCTTCCTCTTAGTCATTTATTTTTGAATCAGCAGTGGAAATAAAGATGCAAATTCCATTTCTCACTCAGACTGGGACATAAACCATTGACTCTCTTGGTTCTCAGGCTTTCAAAGACTTCGGAACTTAGCCTCCTTAATCATGTGCACCAACCTCTCATAATAGTTCTCTTTTATCTATCTATCTGCTTATCTATCTCTCATCTACTCAATGTCCTATTCTGTTTCTCTAAAGAGCATAGTTTATTACTGTAAGTTCAATAACTAAGCAAACTTCTAAAGATTTTAGACAGTGATAACGATTATTTCTGCAGGGAAAGTGCATAGAATGTGTTTGGGAGATAGTAACCGTAAGCTGTAATTTTATATAAAGTGGTCACGTGAGACTTCATAGGTGACATTCAAGAAGAGGTCTGTGGAAGATGAAGAGAGCTGTGTACAAATAACAGTGATGAGTATTCGACACAGGAATATACCCTAAGATGAGATCATGCCTGACATATGTAAATAACACTAAAAATGCTGGTACCGGACTGGGTTCATGGCTTGGTGGTTAAGGCATCCCACACGGATGATGCCCTGGTTAGATTTCTATACCAGGTAGCCTAAGAAACACTCTGGGAACTTCTGCCTACATGACCAAAATCCCCAAACAAGGAAGAGATGGAGGAGAAAGGATTGTGGTGTAACTATTCTCTATTAGGGTGCTTTCTCCTCTCCCTCTTTGTCTTTTTCTGGCAGGTGTCCTCCAGTACAGAGGGGATTAGAGGAAGAAGATAAAGTCAGAAAGGGAAGAGTAACAGAAAAAGTGAGCCACTGGAGTATTCTAGGCAGTGCTTTCTATTCTGACTTACATTTTTAAGGGGTCATCTAGCTTTCTGTTTAAAGGAGGAGAATATTTGGGAAGCTATTCCAATGATCCAGGAGAGAAATGACTGTGGCTTAGATCAGGCTTGTAGTAGGGGATGTGGCGAGAAGCACTGCATTCTGGACATATGCAAAGATGACATTGGAAGAATTTGCTCATAGAACAGGTATCATTCAAAAGGAATAGATAATGTTTCTGTTTTCAACAACCGTAATAATGAGTTCCTCCTTATTGAGACACAATGAGACACAAGTGTGTAGCTCAGGTCTACTTATTTTATATTTGAGATGTCGGTAGACTATCCATATGATGCCTTGAGAAACTGAGGAGAGGAACAAAGAAGACTGTCTCAGAGATGTGTGAAGTCCTCAGAATATGTAATACATTTAGAGCCATTATGTTAGAGGAGTTACCAAATTGTCAAGAAAAGATGAAAAGATAGGACGTCTAACAGTCCTCCTGGGACACTCTAGAATTTAGGATACTAGCAAAAGAGGCAGGGAGAGTGACTGATAGGAAGGAAGAAAACTATGAGAGCTTGTTCTGGAAGGCAAATGAAGAAAGCATGAGATGATAGAGTTATCACAACCCCTGAAACATTTTAAAAAATGGATAAAAATGGATTCAACCTCTCTTTCTGGGCAGATAGCATGCCCATCAACAAGGTGAACTTCTCTAAAATCTGATGGACTTTCTGTAAGAAGTGTGGCGAGTACCAATGTCACCAATGTCACCAAGTGACAAGTCTAAAAAGGGCAAGAATTCTCTGTATGCCCAGGGAAAGCAACATAATGACAGGAAGCAGAGTGGCTATGGTAGACAGACTAAGCTCATTTTCCAGAAAAAGGCAAGAAGTACAAGGAAGATTGTGCTAAGGCTTGAATGCATTGAGCCGAACTGCAGATCTAAGAGGATGCTGGCTATTAAGAGATGCAAAAGCATTTTGAACTGGGAGGAGATAAGAAGAGAAAGGGTCAAGTGATCCAGTTCTAAGTTTCATCTTTTGTTTTATTATGAAGACAATAAAATCTTAACTTGAATGCTTCCCTTATTCGATTACAGTTGGTCTTTTTATGAGGGAATAAAATAATCCATGAAATTCCCCTTGTGGGGAAATTCAATTCATGATTAAAAAATAAAAATTCACACATGGGGAAGAGTTGAGTAAATGGGGGAAGAGAAATTTTCCTTAAGCCTTTGCTGAGGATCTTAAAGAATGTCTAATATCAAAATACTTGGGACAAAAATTAGAAAGCCATTATTTGTGTGTACTAGTTTTACTATTGCAAAAAATTATCCCAAATTGAGTGGCTTAAAGCAACACGAATGTATTATCCTAAAGTTCCTTAAGTGAGAAGCCTAATGAAGACAACACGAGGCTAAAATCAAAGTTTGACGCTTTTTGGCAATCCTCAGACAGATGCGTTTCCTCACTTTTTCTAACTTCTGGAGGCTACTGACCTTCCTTGGGTCATGGCACACTTTGTATTTTTTCAAAGCCATTAATATCGACACTCTTTGACCAGTCTTCTTTCATAGTTACGTCTCCCTCTCTTCTGCTTCCATCTCTCACTTTTAGTTTAAGGCCAGTTGATTAGTAACCTCAATTCCATCTGCAACCTTATTTCCTTTTGCCATGCAAGAGCAAAGCACTGTGATGCGTGGGTGTTGGCGGAATACGAAAATAAATCCCATATAGATTCTGGCATAGATAGCCTGAAATTCTTAAGAGTAATAATATAGATATGTGTATTAGTTTCTTCAGGCTGCTATAATGAAATTCCATAACCTGAATAGCTTATAGACAGCAAACTTATTTCCCTTGGTTCTGGAAGCTGGGAAGTTTAGTTTACATGACCAAAAAAAAAAAACCTCATTTAGAGAAAATTAATAACTTGAAAGTCTGTATAACTTTGTTCAAATTCTTATATTTTTTTTATCCACCAAGAGTAGGAAAAAGACAATTGAACCTAAAATAGAATAAATGGCTTTCCAAAGTCAAATTACATAATGACATATAATATTCTATTGTTTCCAGTTTACCTTATTTTTAGTTTCTGAACAAAGCATTAAGAGAAAATGGATCACTTCCAGGTCACACAAACTCATGTTCACATTTCTTATTGCTTTATGCTGTAGTATTTTCTCATTCATCTTTTAGATCTGAACTTGGGAGAAGTACAGGAAGAAGGCTAAGCTGCCAGGAGTACATTCAGTGGGATTCAGTAGCACCACTGTTCAGTTTCAGGCTGTCTGCACGGTAGTAGCCAGGACACAATATTTCTGCAATTAATCTTTCTTATGTATCAATGATACTTTGCAGAACAGAACGATTACCAGTAGTCACTTGCTATTTTCCCTCATTCCTAGCCAATAAGCTCGGCCAATGAGCCAGAAGAATTCCAATTGAAAACCAAGAAGAGGCTAGCATTTTCCTTTTCTTGTTATGGTCATTTCCTTCGGCTCACTGGGTTTGGATGGAGCCTATCTGATAAAATATAGACTATTTTATTGCTAATAATTATAAATACTCCTGATCCACATATTATTTTAGCCATACTACACTCATGGTCATGATAAATGTCTATTTACATGCATGTATGTTCTAGAGAAAACCATAGCTAAATACAAAACACAGAAAGAGATTGACTTTCCAAAGCACAACATTATGAAGGAACATTATCCTCTATTTTTAGAAAAGACCATAATGATGTTCAGAAGCTGAATGGCAGGGAGCCATTCTCCCCGAGCCTCCAGCAGTAATTCATATCTTTGATAGCTCTGAGTGAGTTAAGCTTTGTCTCTGTCATGGCAGCCTCTTTATACCTGGATGAAGATATAAATCCTGGGGACACCAGAAGCAATAGAGCCCGTATACTATGCCCTTCATGCCAGCAGCAACTTGTGACAGCTAGAAACAGAAATAAATGTAAACATCCTGACTACTACTGTGTTCTTCAGGAAGCAAAACTTTATTTCACTGAGTTCTCTTGACAGGGGATAAAAAAATGAATGCCTGATCATGAGAAGATTAAAAACATGTTACTTGTACACCTTGTCAGGAAAGTTGGAAAGCCTTGTGTTGGTGACTAAATGAAACAATAACATCCCAGTGCAGAGTATTGACCTGTACATGACTTCTACAGAAACCAAAAGCTCTAGGCGTGGGGGGGGCATGAGGCCCTTAAAATGAGTTTTGGGGCCCAGCAGGTGGCATGGTGGTTAAGAGCACTGGACTCCCACATGGCCAACCGTGGTTCGAGTACTGGGCCCAGTGGCTTGCTTTCTCACTTTCTCCCTTTCTCTCCCTCTGGTCAAATTAAAGTAAATAAATAAATGAATAAGTAAAATAAAATTCAATAAGATAATTCTTTAAAAAATGAGTTTTGATACTCTGTAAGCCTCCTGGCCCTAAGTAGATTCTTCACAATCTGGGGATGGGAGAAGTAATAGGAATGATTTCCAGCTTCTGCCTCTCAACTATTAGGTGTTAAGACAGGTGGATACCTTCCTCTTCCAACTAGGCTGGGGCAGATAAAAACAGGTCTTCACTTTTCATTCTAGTGGAGTTCTTCCTAGCACAATGGCCTCACTTCTGAAAAATGGCTTTAAACACTCTTTTCAAAATTATGTCTCCTTTTCACCCTTTCTATCCAAGAAGAGTAAAGACAGGAAGCTCTTTCTAGTGAATTTTTTGGACTAGGCCTCAGTTTCACTAGTTATACTAGGATGCTACCTAAAACTATCACTGTTACATCCTCCTCATACTTCCGAAACCCTGAGGGCTAAAAGAAGAACATTGCAGCTATTATGTTCTCATTCTGCTTTATATCTCCCAGTTCCCATGATCATTCCTTGCAAGAGAGCATTCAACAATGGTTGAGTAACATTGTGATTCTGTTCTATCTGTATTCTTATTTGTTTCTAGAAAAGCCTCTCAGATTTTATTGCATTCTATTTTGTAGGAAACAATGAGATTTTATAATTTTTTCTAGGATGTTCACATCTTACCACATTTTAAGATTCAAAAAAATGTATAGTTATGCATTCACATAATTTTATCAGCTCACAAGATCGGAGAAAGTCAGAAATGATTCTAATCATTCTGGAAAGACATTCATCTTCTTTTAGGACAGTAGTAGGTATAGACCATCCCATGATTCATTAATAGTCTGCATTTGCTTACTGAAGTATCTCATGTCCCAGGAATGGTGTTCGGCATATGCATGAGGTCTTCAAAAACTTCTGGAGTAATGCGTATTATGCGCTCACCAGAGAGAAGCAGAGAGAGGCAGGGAGGGAAAGTGAGAAGTCATCCCTAGGGATGGTGAACATGGTGGTGGTCATCCCTGCGGGGGATGACCATGTAACAGTTCCCTCTCCTTCATTCTCCTCTCAGGATACTGGGCACACAAATACATATGCCCAGCATGATTTTCAAGCCACCAGGTTCAGGGTTTAAACCATGATTGGATATGTGGGAGTCCAGAGATCTTACTACCACATCACCTGCTGGTTCCCCAAAATATGTACATTAATTCCATTTTTCTAAAAACTTTTTTAAGTCCTCTAGTGAAAAACACTCAATGCTCTTTAAATTATTGTTTCAAACATTTGAGGTTATACATAATAAAAATTGGTACTCATAATGGCTATTGTCTATTTATGTTTCTTTTTTTCATTTACTTTCTATAATTAAACTAAATTCACAAGAGGAATTCTTCATGGGTCAAACACATATCCAACTGTAATACATCCTAAATCACTGACCACATAAGGCATACATTCAAGTGATGACATCAATCAATTTATTATGGATCAATTTGCAGCCAAGCATTCTCCTAAACCTGTCTAATGATTTGGCATGATACTTGAAAGGACTCGCTAAAAATTTATTGGTGTAGCTTGAAATAGTTTCTTTCCCCCCCTCCATTCTCTACCTCAACAAAGAGAATACTGTTTGCCCTCTGAACATATAGATTTTATAGTTTAACATAGTAATGGATAAGCTTGCCAAGAATCACAGTTTTTAATGAACCTTTATTAAAACCATTGCTGTGCTTTAGCTTTCATTATATGTATTGCATTTTTAAAGGCCTATTCTATTTAAATTTGTCTAACTTTTGTAATCAAAACTTGAGTATTGACTTGGAGATATATTTTGTATCACATATTGTCTTCTTTTCAAAAGATTTGCATTTAAATAGTTCGATTAATAACACTGAAGCAAAACATATGTAATATGTAAACTTTAAAAGAAATTCATACTAGTACCAAAAAGCATGTAGCTTTCATATACGGTATAATGTTTTTCAGCAAGCCAAGACACTGAATCAAGTTTTTTAAAAGTATTAGCTTGGAGCAGTACCCATAGCACCAGAAGACTAGTTTTGTAAATCCTATATATGAATTTAAGATTTTCTGGTTTATAGAAGAAACCAAAAAGCAACATTTCAAACTGAGACTGGAAAAAGGTAAAGTTCTGTATGCAATAAAAACTTAGCTGTTTTTATTGACCTTAAAGTGTCTAATAATTAACCCAGGATACGATTTTCTTCCAGGACAAAATTGGATGTAATATTATTTTTTAAACTATCTCCTTTTGGAAATGTGTTATATATTATCTAATAGAAGTAAGTTTTCACTCTGCTATGTGACTTTCTAATGAACATGGTATCACTTATATTTCTCTTACAATATTATGACTTTAGGCTAGATTGTTTTTTTCTTCTCAAAACAAAGTTAAGAAAAAAAATTTAAATCAAAGAAAACAGAGTAATGGATAAAATATATTTTATTTTTTCAAGAGTTACCTGAATTTGCTAGATTTTTTAATTTATTGTACATTTTTCCTCTGCTTTTTGAGCAAACAGATCCATATTTTAATTTTATTCTAGGCTTTAAAAATTGTGTTGCTATCCTGATCAAGATCTTGCATGTCTAATTTTCTACCTGAAATAAACAATAAGCAGGTCCTTGTTCCTGTTTGGATTAATATTTAGAAAAGATAACTGAAAAAATATAGTATATATACATGGTAATTGACAGTATATTATTACAAAATAAAAGCTTACTCGTAATACTACAATAAAGAATATTAGAGAGTTATTAGAATTCTTCAAAGAATTTAGAATCTTTGCTTTTTATACCTACTACGACATTGCCAAGACAGAGTCACAGGCTTAGAAATAAAAACTAGATTTTAAGATTTGAACATTAATTTAAAATAATGCCTTAGATAAACCAATTATTGAGAAAAAAGGCAATTAAAATATTCTTTCCTTGTAATTTTTGACACATGATAAAATGTATCAGCAAGTGCTTTAAATCAATCAGTCATGAAGCCAATTTTGTTTTCTTGTGTGACATATTACAGGTTATAAGAAATGTCAGAAAAAATATGATTAAATAGATTCATCCTTAAAATTAAATTTAGCATAACATGAAACTTTTTAGAAAATATTTGTATAGGAATTATTAGGTCTATAGGTACAAAATGCATATTTTAAAATACTGTCTCAGAGGCTTATTCCAATGTTGTCACAGGTTATAAAATATTCCTAATAGCCTAGGCTAATCATACCATCAGAATTATACTTTTTTTTTTAATTTGCCATGCAAGCATACATTCACCAGAGAGACAGAGACATAGGGTGCAGCAGAGGAAGAAAGCACTGCAATTCATTCCCCTCCATTTCTCCATCTTGTTGGAATCTCGTACATGCACACACACGCACTTGGCATATTTTCAAGCCACTGAGTCTGGAATATGAACCATCTAGTAATAGGCCATGAGAAATCCAGCTCTCTTAACCAGTAGACCATGGGTCCAGCCCAATAATGATATTTTATTGTATTTATTTAATTAAGATGTGGAATATTTCACAAATTTGTGTGTCCCTCTTGCACAGGGGCCATGGGTAGTCTCTCTGTGTTACAATCGCAGTATATGTGCTGCTGAAGTGAGCACAGAATGATTTTTAAAAATCATTATATGTATTTTAAATCATTATATGTGAGAGAGAAAGTGAGAAGTCACCTCACAAGGAGGATAGTCATGCCACAGTCCTTTCTCCATTCTCCTCTTAGCATATTGGGCACTCATGCAAATATGCTTTGTGACATTTTCAATTGCCTGGTCTGGGATTCGAACTGCCCTTGACTATGTGGGATTTCAGCTCTTTAACCACTGTGCCACCTACTGGTCCCCAAAATGATAGTTTTAAAAAATAATTTAGAAAGAACATGTGTATGCACATGTAAGATAAAGAGAGATGCACCCTCAACAGGATCTTGTCATGCCCTACTCCTTCCCCTAGGCTTCCAGCTCACCAGGATCTTTGGCACATGTGCATGTAGTGTGTTCAGGCTGACTTAGAATATGAATCTATAGGCAGTCACGTGGTTCCTAGTACTGCAGTTCAGTTTGCTGCCTGTGCCATTGGGACTGGGCCAGAGTACTATATATATATTTTTTTTTCCAGAGAGGTTTTTGCTATAGGGCACACATGCTCACCAAAAAGACAGAGAGAGACATAGAGACAGAGAGACAGAAAGTAAGATATCACCCCACCCACCCCCCATAGGGGATGGCCATGCAATCCCTTCTCCTACGTGCTCCTGTCGGGATTTTGGGCACTCACGCACACGTGACCAGTGTGAGTTTAAGCCACCAAGTCCGGGCCTGGAACTGCAGTCGACTACATGGGAGTCCAGTGACATAGCCATTATTCCAACTGCTGGTCCCAAAGAGTACGACTTTTAAATTGATAAATACCAAACACTTATCAAGAGTAATTGACAATGCTTTCAGTTATCCTGATTGAAAATGAAATTGTTGAAAGTATACACTTTAATAAATGCATTAATTAGCAAATGAACCAAAAAGAATCTCATGATTAATCAAGATAGCATTGGGAACCAGCAGTTAGCGTAATGGCTGTGTTGCTGGACTCCCACGTAGTTGACCATGGTTCGCATCCCAGACCCGGTGGCTTAAAGCTCATGCCGGGCGTGTGTGCGTGCGTGCCCAAGATCCCCAGAGGAGAATGGAGG
>NW_006159884.1:2356117-2362707 GCF_000334495.1 Tupaia belangeri chinensis | reverse complement strand
ACAAAGCAAAAAAAACCTCTCAAAAAAAAAAAAAAAAGACAGCATAATAAAATCAAATCTCATGATTTATCAAGATAGTACCACTGTATCACAAAAAAAGACACCAAAATATTATATTTTATAATTGGTAAGTTTAACACAGCCACTCCTCATTTAAGAGCCTATCTTTTCAATGACCCCTTGGATTTAAGACCAGTTTTTCAGTTTGGAGAACACCCTTTCTCAATTGCTGTGAGACTCAGGAATCTCCCTTATTAGTCTTTGTCTCTTTTTGCCATCAGTATTTGCTACACAAAGTGTTTGCAATCACAGAAGACTAGATATTTCATCTATGAATTTTTACTTTATTGTGCATCATAGTAGTATTCAGAATAAATCATAGCAATGACACTCCGCATTATGGTGTTGTATGTCTTATCATGTTCTGGCACTTACCAAATGTATGCTCTCGGTATGGACAGGTTTACATCACTTTAGTGCTGTGCAATATTCTATTTGAAAAACTGCAAATATATATATATATATATATAATGGCATCATGACATGTCACAAGAAAATCTGAAAAATCAAATCTCAGACCTGGCAGATTGAAAGTGTCTTGCTTATCAACCAATTGACTTCATAACCTGGTCATAGCAATGGAACTCATTAAGTGAAGAGTGCTTGTTCTCAGGTTAAGCTCTATTATCTTGCTTAAATAACAAAATACTTTTTAAGAAGATGGTTATTTATGGCATCATGACATGTCACAAGAAAATCTGAAAAATCAAATCTCAGACCTGGCAGATTGAAAGTGTCTTGCTTATCAACCAATTGACTTCATAACCTGGTCATAGCAATGGAACTCATTAAGTGAAGAGTGCTTGTTCTCAGGTTAAGCTCTATTATCTTGCTTAAATAACAAAATACTTTTTAAGAAGATGGTTATTTCTATACCTTTAACTATTGTTCCTTTTCATAAGTGTATTTATTTATTTATTTATTTTATGAGAAAAACAGAGATGCAAAAACACAGCACTACCGACAGGGTCTTGACACTGATCCCCATTGTCTAGCCTCAGCAGCGCTGGACCGTGGGCTAGTGTGTCGGACATAATCTAGGAGGTCTCAGAACACCGACGTGGAACCACCCCACGTGGGTCAGCATCTCAGAGAGCTGCATTTATCACTGCATCACTGTCTAACCCTGAACCATTTGCCCTTTTTCCCATTGGCTTTTTAAGTAAAGGGATCCATGCTTTCATTTTATACTGGGCTCTAATATTGTGTACCCATCTCTGACGCCCGTTAGACAGTGTATGCCTGATGTTCTTATCTACGATGAACAATTAAGAGGGGAGAGTTTTAAGAAATGATTATTTCTGTTCGTCTTTCTATATAGAAAATCAAACAGTTGTGTTTTCTTCATTGATTCTTCTCTTGCCTTTTCTAATACTCTGGTTCGCCTTGGCTATATAATGATTTCATCTGCTCAAATTTTCCAGAAAGATAAGAAACCAAATAGTTCTTAGAATAAATCCCCAGTCTTTTGTTTTAGCCATGGTTTTCTGGCTCACTAGATGTGATATCATGCAGTTATGTATGATTGTCAGAAGCCAGATTTTAAAAAGAACTTTCTTTTCTTCAATGAGAAGTTTCTACCAGCTACTTTCACTGTATTTGACACAGTTGGTGAATGAGCAAAAGATACAAATTGTTACAGAATCTGAACACACTGTGATCTTCTTTCAGCACCACCTGGGGCCTCATAATGTATGAAGCAGGAGAAGGCAATATGCAAATGTTGATACTATTTGCATAGAGCTGATTCCACTGAATAGTTTCTTGGTTGCCTAATGTTCTCACGATTTTCTCAGCATACACTTATCAATCATTTTTCTTGTCAGTAAGGATTTCATTTATTTGTGTGTCCATGTTAAGTGTTGCCTGCAGGTACTGCAATTTCTGAATCCTCTCAAGGTAAGAGTTTCCTTGGAAAAGTCTATAATTCTCGGTAGAAAGAAATCACTCTTACTGAAAAAGAAAATAGCAGTGATCCCAGTGCATAATAAGCAACAGACTACCAGACTTCATTCTTTCCTTTAATGGGACTCTTGATTACCATACGTAGAACATAAAAATGAAGCAGAAACATTACCGGGCTGGTGCCAAGCTGCAGTCTTCTTCCCTCTGGGTATGGAACCACCCTGTCCATGAGCCCAGCCTTGGCTTGTCAGTTGTCATTATCAATGCCTGCCTCTAAGAGCCACTAAAATTTAAAGGCCCCTTTTCAAGCTAAGCCTGTCTGTTATTTTTGTCAATGTGCTGTTTTGGGGAGAAGGTAGTCTAATGATTCACTAGAAACGTAAGCTAGAAACCTCTCTATTGTTCCTCAGACAGATGAGTGTTTGCTGTAGTATACATACTCAATCATTAGGAGGTGGGGCTATAGGTGGTGATTATTTAATGAGGGTGGGTCCTCATAAATGAGATTAGTGCCCTTATAAAAAGAGAAGGGAGCTTACTCCCTCCCTCTGATCCTCACTATCTGAGGATACAAGTGGAAGAGGACTCTCTGGAAACCAGCAAGTGCGCGCTCATGAGACATCGGATATGTGAGCTCCTTCATCTTGGGCTTTCCAGCCTCCAGGTCTGTGAGAAATGAAGGTTTGCTGTTTCACCCATCAAATTCAGAGTATTTTTGTTATAGAAGCCCAGACTGACTTATATAGTACTCTTGCTATAAGGAGGAAAAGATGTGAAAGTCGTTGTAACTCTTTACTAAAGTCCGTTTTTTTTTATTCTTTAAACACTCGTGCACAACGGTACTAAGGATATGATTACTTCATGTTCTGGCATTACACTCTTGTAATAGGTTCATCAGAACACCGAAGCCACATTATTCGTGTGTTTAGCTCACATTTCACGGGAAACTACTTGCTAAACATAGCTAAGCACTGGGACTAGAGTAGTGAACGAAGCGGGTGTAACCAGCTGGGATGGAACTTACAGTCTGGCAGGGGAGACCAACAGCAAATACATAAAAGTATGGCTATACAAACCATGATGAATGTTAGGAAAGAAAAGAATAAGATGTCATATGCACAGAACTGCGAGGTACTTTATTTTTATTTGTAAAAAGATTATTTACTCTATTCATAGGAAAAAAGAGGCACCCTTGACAGGGTGTTGTCATGCTGCTATTCCTGCCCCCAGCCCTCCAGCTAATCAGAACCCTGGGTGTGAGCATTTCCGGTGTGCTGAGGATACAAACCCGTGGTCGCCCATATGATTCCCAGCACTGCAGATCACTAAGCTCCAGCCTGAGTCACTCTGGCTGAGTATACATATAGGTATTTCAAAAGGTATAAGAATGGAAAGGTTTATCTGAAAAAGGTATATTGAGGTTTAGAGCAAATAGGTTTCTTTTCCCTTTTATAGTCATCTCAGCCTGGCAGTGATGAAGCCCAGCATGCACAAGAGCACATTCTTAGGAGACTCTGACCCTCTCCCACTTTCCTCTTTATTGGGAATGCAGCTGTCTTGTTCATATTTTTAAATTCCTTCTCTTCACTTTCTGTTCTTCCAACAGGTAAATCTATTAACTTGTTTCAGAACCAAATTCAGAAAGTTTTTTAAAATAAGTACTTTCTATTCTTTCTTGATGTAGTTAGTGTGTTATTGGTACATTTAGATATGAACAAAATGTGTGTACACCCTATAAATTTGTCTCAGTAACTGTCCTCGGCCTCCTAGAAACTCTGAAGAAGAAAGATAAAATCTTGACCAATAAGTGCAAAGCATAAAACTAGTGACAAGTAACACAGAATTTTTTGACTCCAAGACCCAAGAACAATTTTTTTTTTAGTAACTCTTTAGAAAATTGAACATACCCGATGTTGTAGTATACAGAGGTAAGTCTGTGTTTAGTGCCTATTCAGGTACTCACGAAATTAAAAAAAAGATAATACCCCAATGAATAGTAATAGTAAGCCTTTTTCTGCTATTCTCTCTTATTTACATTTGAGTGGGAGAATTCTGAAATGACGTTTGTATTTTAACTTTAAGAGGTTAATCAACATGAAAGGGTTTTTATACTTGATGTTAAATTCAGGAATTAGCAGAGAAATCTGTGCAAAGTTGATAACGTAAGAGTTGTCTGCAGTAGTTTCAACCTATGAGGCAGACTCTGTAAAACTGAGGCTACATTTTAGAAATTCCACCGAGTATACACATTTAACTGTAATTGTAGGGGCTGGACAGTTGCACAGTGTGTAAATAGTGACACTCTGTGAGGCTGCCCTACTTTGGCAGGTTTCTGTTGCATGTTCAGAGACTTCTCTGAGCACAGTAGATGAGTGCATGCCCTTGGGTTGGCTGAGTCTGGGAGTAAATTGTGGTGTCAAAACCCTGTTGGGGGGGAACCAGCAGTTAGCGTAATGGCTATGTCACTGGACTCCCACGTAGTCGACCTCGGTTCATGTCCCGGACCCGGTGACTTAGAACTCACGCCGGGCGCGTGTGCGTGCGTGCCCCCGAGAGGGGAATGGAGGAGAAGGGATTGCGGCATGACCATCCCCCCTGGGGGGTGATTTCTCGCTTTCTGTCTCTATGTCTCTCTCTGTCTGTCTGGCGACCAGCAGTTAGCATAATGGCTATGTCGCTGGACTCCCATGTAGTCAACTACGGTTTGCATCCCGGACCCGGTGGCTTAAAACTCATGCTGAGTGTGTGTGCGTGTGTGCCCAAGATCCCGAGAGGAGAATGGAGGAGAAGGGATTGCGGCATGGCCATCCCCCTGGGGGGTGATTTATCGCTTTCTGTCTCTCTGTCTGTATGGCAAACACACACATCCTATAGCAAAAAGCTCTAGGAAAAAAAAAAAAAAAAACCTGTTGGCATTGTTCTCTCTCTCTCTCTCTCTCTTGCTCACTTATGCAGGAAATAAAAAAAAAATAGAGTAATTGTTACTAACTCCTAACACAAAAATGCTTTGTTGTAAATTCTCCCTTTAAAGGTATTATTTTAATTTGCCAAAGCACATTAGACATCCAATGAAATTCTAGTCTGTGTTTTGCACTTACTGTTCACCAGCAAAAGATTGAAATGAGCCTGGAGTGACTCAAGAAGTAAGTAGCGGAATTATAATAATTACTACGGTATTTCTGGTCAGAATATAACTGTTAAACATCTATAGTGCACTGATTTATTTATTCCCTAGAGTTCATCTTGGTTAAAGAAATTCTTAGAGGGTTCAACTAGCTCTGTGAAAAATAATTGCTGTTACAATGCTGAATCACAGTTTTCTTGATTTTATTGTGATACTGGTAGTATATAGAAATAGCATTCACAGTGATATTCATACATAAAATAAACACACATAGTGGGAGTAGAGCCATGTCCCTGATGGAAGCTAAATAACAGATCCAGGTACTTTTACACTTAAGTTAGCCCCTGGTGGGTAATTACACACTGTCTTCACAATGCTTTGCATATTTTCACAAGTAGAGAGAGCATGACTCCCTCCATAATAATGCCTTCTACGCAGGTGAAATGACCAGAGAAGTATCTCTTTAAGACCTCTCCCACCACCTGACACACTCATTCAGACAGTAACTCAGGCAGTTTCATGAAGAGAGACACAGTTTGAAAGAGGATCAAGGTTTCGGATTTTACAGTCAGGAGGCACATCACGCCTTTTTCTTTCCCTTTGTCCTCCCACCTTATTAATTCAGAAATGTTCATGAGGAGTGGCAGTAATTAGACTCCATCTGGACCTCCACCAAGGTTTGCTATCACATTTCTTTCCTGTTTATGTTTGAGTTACTCAGAAGTTATCTGTGTGCTCTTTGGACATGTAAGACCTATTTTTTTAAAACTCCCCCTGTACAAAGAATGTAATCTCAGACGACCGGGTTCTGGATTATATCATCGTATTTCTCTATTTAAAATCTCAGCGCAAACAGCAGAAGCAGTAACTCATCATTATAGTACCCTCCTCCCAATTCAGAAAAGAAAAACTTTTTTTTTTTTTTTTATTAAAAGGCTTCGTTGAATAAAGTCGAATGCACATTGCTGAATTAACCTTCAGTTTGGTGAAACAGAAATTTTTGTTATCCTCTCACAAAATTTATTATTAGGTTGTTTCTGAAATGATAATTTTCATTTATACTTGTTTTTGAATTGGAGAATCATTAATTGGAAAATAGAGCAATTAGCTTCTATCAATTGAGAGTTATGAGAACACTTAGGAAGTTAATTACTTACTTATCATTGTATGCTGATAAGGTTGACAAGTTTAAAAATTATTTTATCAACTAAATGGAATTTTAACCTTTTAAACAACTTATGTTCCTTTGTGGATATACTGAATAATTTGTTCTGGATCATCCTTGTGACTTATTATATTAAAAAACTATGAGAAAGAGAAGCATTAATTTAGAAAATAAATAAATAAAATTTTCTTGTCAATTTACATCTTACATTGAATATAAAACCTTATAAAAGTGGTGATTTGGAATAGCAACTACTGTCTCAAAAATGCTCTAGAAACTAAAAGGATCTTAGAAAGTGTTTATTTCAGTTTTCTTTTTTCTTTCTTTTTTTTTTTT
>NW_006159884.1:2352516-2355883 GCF_000334495.1 Tupaia belangeri chinensis | reverse complement strand
AAAAGAAAAACTTTTTTTTTTTTTTTATTAAAAGGCTTTGTTGAATAAAGTCGAATGCACATTGCTGAATTAACCTTCAGTTTGGTGAAACAGAAATTTTTGTTATCCTCTCACAAAATTTATTATTAGGTTGTTTCTGAAATGATAATTTTCATTTATACTTGTTTTTGAATTGGAGAATCATTAATTGGAAAATAGAGCAATTAGCTTCTATCAATTGAGAGTTATGAGAACACTTAGGAAGTTAATTACTTACTTATCATTGTATGCTGATAAGGTTGACAAGTTTAAAAATTATTTTATCAACTAAATGGAATTTTAACCTTTTAAACAACTTATGTTCCTTTGTGGATATACTGAATAATTTGTTCTGGATCATCCTTGTGACTTATTATATTAAAAAACTATGAGAAAGAGAAGCATTAATTTAGAAAATAAATAAATAAAATTTTCTTGTCAATTTACATCTTACATTGAATATAAAACCTTATAAAAGTGGTGATTTGGAATAGCAACTACTGTCTCAAAAATGCTCTAGAAACTAAAAGGATCTTAGAAAGTGTTTATTTCAGTTTTCTTTTTTCTTTCTTTTTTTTTTTTACAAAGAAGAAAGCAAATACAGAAAAGTAATTTGTTCAAAATAACAAAGGTAGTGACAGAGTAGCATAAGAAAATTGGATCTTATGTCTACTGTGTATCTTATTTACTAAACTTTCAGAATTGGCTTTTGGTTTTATCATCTAAAAACTATCATAGCAAATTTTGTCTCATCTTTAAAAATCTTATTGGAGATTAATTAGATGAGTGCTGGGCATTTTTGTTGTCTTCTGGAAAAAATGTATAGAGCATTTTGGTATATATTTATATTCTATATATTGTTTGTCAAAATGATTTAAAAAATAATCATTAATGAATTTTGAGAATAAAGCCTTTTAAATTTGGAAACGGTAATGGCACCGATTTAAGGATCTGGGTGAACTGCAATTTCAGTGAAAGCACTCCGTAGTTACTAGCACTGTGAGAACTCCCTTCATTGACTTGCATAATTTGGTGCAACAAAGTTTAACTTTACCAGCTTAATCTAAACAGTAGCCCTTATATAAAACTGTACTTGTTTACGTATTGTATTTTTTGTAGCCTTGTTTCTTCATCACATAATCATCATTGGGTTTGCCTGGTTCGAATCTAACCCATTTCTTATTGCTTGAATAGACTCAACAATAATTACCCATGTTTTAGCTTAAACCTGAAATGCACTACCATGGTTCTCCTGACTTAAGGAAGTAAAATATATGCATTCAGGAAGGGGATTCCAGTTCTTGCAAATATGAAGTGGCACTCAATTTCACAGAAACTGAAATAAATTTCAATGAGATAAAAAGAAAAGTTGTATCAGATTAATAACAGCTGCTAATGACAAATATTATATCACTTATTGACAATCATTTCTATTCCCTTGGAAAGCACCTTGTTACATGTCACAACTTGTTTGTTTGTTTGCTTGTTTTTGTTTTTGTCCTGAAAAAGAAATCCAGCAAGCACTCTATTTTTTTCCTTATTTAAAATAAATTCCTGCTTAGTTGTTAAACTAATGTCACTAACCTGTTTACCTCAGAGTGCAGATGGTACATTACAGAAGGTTTCCAAATGTCCACCAACATATACACTATTAAAACAATGTTTCTCTAAGGATTGTTTAGGGGAGAATTCTGTGGAGAGAATTTAAATAACATACTTACAGAAATAGGAAACAATAGGAATAGGACTTATTCCCAAGATCTCTTTTTGCAATAAATATATGATACTTGCCTCTTCTCAAGGGGAAATATTAAGAAAAATATTTTACGGGACCAGCAGTTAGCATAAGGGCTATGCCACTGAACTCTCATGTAGTCAACCGAGGTTCAAGTCCCAGACCCGGTGGCTTAAACTCATGACGGGCGCGTGTGCGTGCATGCCCAAGATCCCGAGAGGAGAATGGAGGAGAAGGGATTGTAGCGTGGCAATCCCCCCTGGGGGTTGATTTCTCATTTTCTGTCTCTCTGTATCTGTTTTTCTGGCAAAAGCACACACCCTATAGCAAAAACTCTCCCCCATTTTTTTTTTTAATGATTAATGCTGTGTGAAATATATTCACTTACTGTAAACCTTATTTACATGTGATAATGTAAACGATTTCTACAAGCCCCTCTCTAACCCCCTGGTCCATTTACACCAAATTTGCACTGCTTTCTCCTCATTTCATAAATGTCTAAAGAAAAGAATCATTTGAATAGCCTCACGTTTATCTCAGTTCAACAGAGTTATCTACGAGATGTTGAGGATGTGTTGGTTGTTTAAAGTTCAATGGTTTTGGTACTAACTAATGAATTAATAAATGATGATTTTTAACATGGTCCTAACAAAAACACCAAGTTGAGCACTGAAAGAATGTTTCTCTGAGGAGACAAATGAATATCTAAGATAAGGATGATTTATTAGTACTAGCATTTTACTACTACTACTACTAGTACATGTTAGCTTTGTACTCATATACATGATTACATATTGATTTATGGTCTTCACAAAAATATTGAGAAGAAATGAAAGTTCAGAGACACAAAGATCTTGGTCAAATTTACACAGTTCTGGGGAGATAAATCTGAAACCCCTGTTTTCTAATTGAATATCCAGAATTCCTTTCCTCATACCGTTCTGGCTCCCAACTAAATTGTGTGATGATGAGAGAAAATTTTAAAATAGGCTTTTCTCCTCCTGTGTCTTTACTGTTAGTCTCTTATAAAGGTTAACTGAAAGTTTTTCTTGAGATAAAATTTCCATTTTGAGTTTGATAATGTAGAGTGATGAGACTGTACTTTTGAATAAAAAGATCCAGTATTAAAAGGATTCCAAGAGACGCTAGATTGACTTACCAATTTTAAAGTAGTCCACTACAATGTACTAAATAGACAAGAACAGTGCAATGAGACTAAATTTACTGAGGTCAGATTCCACCGATGTTTATACCCTCCTATCCCCTCTGATAGCATAAAAACACAGAACAAGTATTTTAATGAATGAAAGTCCTATTGAATTTATTCCTATTTTTAAAAAATAGAACAGTACACAGGGTCAATATCTCAAACATTTTACTAGTTAAATAGATATTATCTACTATTTTAATAATAAAGCTTTTTTTTTTTTTCGGAGAGGTTTTCGCTATAGGGCGCGTGCACTCGCCAGACAGACAGAGAGAGACATAGAGACAGAAAGCAAGAAATCACTCCCCAGGGGGGCTGGTCACACCGCAATCCCTTCTCCTCCATTCTCCTCTCGGGATCTTGGGCACGCACGCACACGCGCCTGGTGTGAGTTTTAAGCCACCGGG
>NW_006159884.1:2337335-2351025 GCF_000334495.1 Tupaia belangeri chinensis | reverse complement strand
CCCCAGGGGGGCTGGTCACACCGCAATCCCTTCTCCTCCATTCTCCTCTCGGGATCTTGGGCACGCACGCACACGCGCCTGGTGTGAGTTTTAAGCCACCGGGTCCGGGATGTGAACCGCGGTCGACTACGTGGGAATCCAGCCACATAGCCATTACGCTAACTGCTGGTTCCCAATAATAAAGCTTTTTTAAATTTCAAATTTAATTGTCTCAATTCCAATTGTTTTATTTATTTATTTGTTTGCTAAAAGTCACATGTACTCAACAAAAAGAGACAGGGAGAGGTAAAGTGAGAAATCATCCCCCAAGGAAATGGCCTTGCCTCAATCCCTTCTCCTCCAAACTCCTCCTGGTATTTTGGGTACGCACACAGAGGCCCAGTATGATTTGAAGCCACCAGTCTGGGACTTGAACCTTGGAGTTAGCCATGTGGGGGTCCAGTGCCTTAACCTCCGTGCCACCTACTGACCCTTAATTATAAATTTTAAGAAAATGACACTAGGAAATTTCTTAAGGATTAATAGGCTTGTACATTATTTTAGTTTTGATCAAACTTAAGAAATAAATCAATTATCTTGACATTATGTACCAAATGCTTCATTTGAAAATTAACTACTTTTAAAAGTATAATTCTCATCATCTTCCCAGAGAAACATTCCTTGTAGACAAGGATATATGTAGCAAAAAGAATAATCAGCCCTCCAAGTAGAAACTCTCTTGATTCTAACGTTCATCTGTATTTGTGAATCCTCTGGTCTTATTTTTTAACCTTTCACCTAGAGTAGTGATTTTTCTCTGTGCCTCTTGAGGAACAGCTGTTAACAAAAGGATTGTCTAAGTAAATTGCTTAATGTAGTTTTGAGTATAAGTCCTTCAAGAAAAAAGACAATGTGTAGTTGTGTTGACAAACTTGTCAGGGCTGTGGTTTTGAGGATCCTTCTACTCTGACACTTAGTCAAATCGATCACCGTTTTTTCCCTTCTGTATGGTGTCAAGTCAATGACTGATGTATCTGGTTCTCTGCTGAGCCTGCTGTTTGGTGGGTGAAGTACGTTTTATCATTTTAGTCAAGGATTAAAGGGGAAATACTACCAAAATATTGGGGTGGCCAAATCAGAGGTACATACTACGTTTTAAATACTGATTCTTTTCCACAAATACTAAACTTTCTTCAAAGACAAGGAAAATATTATGTTATAAAGAAGAATTCAGAGATTTTGAAAGAATTTTTAGGGTTCAAAATTGCTCAGCGTTTGGCTTATTTGGAACATGGTATTAAACAGAAGGCCAAATACTAATATCTGTGAAAGTCATTTTCTGAAGCAATTCAATTAATGACCATGTTTCTTTCTTATTAGACTGCCTCATCACAATGGGAATTAATATAAATGTTTTTCTGCTCACACTAGGTTCAGTATCTAACAGGCTCCTCTACACATAGTAGGCACTCAATAAATATGATAAAAATATGAAGTGAACCTCAGAAAAGTCAACAAGTTTTATTTGTCAATTGTGGCAGACTGCTTTGGGTACCCTGATTACTTGATGAATTATATCTGCTATTGGATATATAAATATATAAAGAAAAAAAGAGTTGGGAACAAAAGTCAAGAGAAGTAAAAAAATATAAAGAACCTACTTCATTATACAGTAACAGCCTAAAATATTTGCTTCACTGAGTGAATCTCTATTATCTTCATGTGAGAAAGGCACCAAATTAATACTAACACATTTAAAAATGAGACCATTTCTTATTTCACGTAACAAGAAGCCCCCAAAGAGTGCCGTAATGTGGTTGAGGTCATACCTCAGTGCTGTCTCAGGGACACAAGGTTGTTCTCTCTTTCTTCTCTGCCTTCCTCTGCACTCACTCACTCATCCATTCATTTGCTCATGCATTTATTCAGCTGTGAGTAACTCTGAGAACTGGGTAATATTTTAGATTCTTGGGAAAGAATAATTACAAAGTAAACAAAAAACCCTGCCTTGTTGAGATCGCATTTTAGCAGGAGAAAGAAAATGCATTAGCTTTCTCCTTCAGCGTGTAACCTCATAACAATTTTCATAAAGTCTAAATTACTGTGCAGTTTAACAGAATATTGATCAAATATAAATTCAAAATGAATCATTCAATACACTTGTAGTCATATGGGGAGATTTCAGGGTAGAGATAAGAGAGGATAAGGTAAAACAGAGTGGTGGGGCAAAAAGATGAAGGGATGGATACTGAAGTAATTAGAATTGTAGAGGCTGTGCAGCCACAGGGTTCACAGAACAGACTGGAATTCAGACTAAGTTCTATTTGCAATTGGGCCACTTCCCCTCTGTGCTCTGAGGAAGATATTCCACCTCTCTGTGTGATGCTTTCATCACGTATAAACTGGGTACCAACAGCATAGCTACCTCACAGGGTGAATCAAATACGTTAGCACTATGCGTACATTACCATGGCTAGCGCTTTTCAAATAATAACCATTATTATTATTATCAGATAAGCCAAAAAATTGTCATCTGGGCATAGTTTATCTTTGCAGCTAAATAACCTAATGGTTCAAGATGTTCTTATTGATTTACTTTTTAGAGAGATTTTTGCTATATGGTGTGTGCCCTTGCCAGAGAGACAGAGATAGAGAGACAGAAATTGAGAAATCACCCCTGCAAGGGATATGGCTATGTTGAAATCCCTTTTCCTCCATTCTTCTTTCAGGATTTTGGGCTCTCACACACATGCACCCAGCATGAGACTGAAGCTGTCAGGTCCAGGACTCAAACTGCAGTTGACTACATGGGAGTCCAGCAATGTAGCCACTATGCCATCTGTTGGTCCCTCAAGATATTCTTTTAAAAATCTATATTGCCTTAATTGTATTTTTCAGTACAATTATTTTATTTAAATATGTATAGTTTAACACCTATGTGTAGTGTGTTGAATTATGTTATCTTATACTTTGTTATAAAACATACACAAATATTTAAATTAAACTATATAATTTTGTACAAATATATTACTAAAGAAAAAAGTTTGGGGATTAAGTAATAACTCTTAAGTCCCTATACTATAAGAAAAAACTCTTTCAAGGCAAAAAGGAAAAATATATGTTAGTTTTTGACATAAGAATTTCTAGTAGATCTCAGCAAAGCTCTTTATACTTCTCTGTGAATGATAATAATAAAAGTCCACATGGGGCCAGTCTCATTGCATATGGCCAACATGGATTCAATTCCTAGCCCCTGCAACTTACACAAATTGAGCTTGGAATGCATATGAGTGCACAGTATCTGACAGAGAATTGGAGGAAGGATTATAATATGTCCAGGCCCTATTAGGGTCTTTCGCTTTCTTTCATCCATACTCATGTGCAAACACCCTCTGACATAAAAGAAAAAAAAACATAGTTTGTCTTAGGCATGGATTTTTAAATCTCATATAAGTTTATCATATATTCACTTCAAATTTAAAAGAGGCAGTTCATTTCAGTGCAGCTGCTATAACAAATGCAAACCACAGAGAAGACAAAAATTGCTAGTTTCTATTGATAGCTTTCAATTCTTATATTTGCCTTCAAAACTGTCACTTAATGAGAAAAATAAGGATATGAAGAGAAGAAAAACTGAGATAAGTCCAGGTACTAAATTTAGAGGAGGAATAGGTACCAGATTTTTCCTGCACTGATATTGGCAAATATTTCCACGAGTCTTTAAACACATCTGGTAACTCTGAGCTTGTAAGTGATGGCTGAATAAAGAATCTAGAGAAGCATACAAATGTCTCTGGCAATTCATTTTTAGAACAACAGCAAAAATTCCCAAGTCCTATTTTGAGTTTTTACATATAAGTTATATGTTGTTCAGTGCTGAAAGTATCTTGGGGAAAAAGATAACAAATACAGCTTTTTGTTTATTCTTTTAAGTTACTTTTTTCAAAGAGGAATTGAGAGTAAGTGAGTGAGAGTCAGGAATTTCTGCGAGGCCTTAACCCTCCCCTCAGCCTTCCAGTCATCCAGGGTCATGGGATCAGGACACTGGACCTTCCCCATGGCTCCAGTATTGAGCAATGATGCCCTACTGCCTGCACCACTGCTACTGACAAAAAGAGAGCTTGTTAAATTTGTTTCTAATTTTGTAAGAGAGCACGTGTACTTACTAGAGAGAGATTGGGAGGGGGAAGTGAGAAAGTACCCCTTCTTGGGGACGGTCATGCTGCAATCCTTTTTTTTGTTTGTTTCTCCATCCTTTCAGGATCTTTGCATTCATGCACGTATACCCAGCATGATGTTTTTCAAGCTGTTTGGTCCAGAACTCAAACTGTGCAGTTGGGCATGTGGAATCCAGTTCCATTAATGGTCATACCACTGGTTGGCCCATTAGGGTTTAATTAGATAACCCTTAGTAGGGGCTTCACAGTAAATAGGCATTCAAGGAGAAGTACGAACTGGGTTTGGATCTTGGTTGCTCTGGTAGCTTGGTCTTGTTCCTCCTTGCTTTTAGAGTAGAATTTTATTATATTTAGGTCAGTGAGAATCAATCCTTCTACCCTCAGGACATTTTGAAAACTTGAATATTAAAAATACATATTATATTTTTAAGTGTCAGATTATGAAGTCCTCTTTAACTCAATACTGGATTTACCAATCCTTTTCCTCCTCCCCCTCTCTGTGTTTCCCTAATCCACGGTGGCCTTGCCTTTTTTTTCTCATTGTCCTATTTTTCCTGGTTATAGTTTCTGTCCTTTCTTCCTTTCTAACATGTAGGCCTTTAGATAGACAAACTAACAGTGAAGAGAGAATTCATGGCTCCCCTTAGCCATCCTTTTACACAGTATCTGGGTTAAAACACTGATCTCTTTAGTGTACTGCCACCTCTTTTTTTTTTTTGCTTTTGCAGTAGGGCATATGAAGTCACTGAAGAGACAGAGAGAAGGAAAGTGAGAAATCATTCCCTAGGGGAGATGGCCATGCTGCAATTCCTTCTCCTCCATTCTCCTCTTGGGATTTTGGGCATGTTTATGTACACACCTGACATGATTCTCAACCTGCTGTGTCCAGAACTCAAACCGTAGTTTGCTATGTGGGATCCAGTGCCTTAACCACTAAGCCACCAGGTTTCTGAAAAAAATAAAATGTTTATTACATACAGAAATCCTTTATAGCTCTCTTAGAACTAAGCTTTTGGAAAAAAAGACAAAGAAGCAGGAAAGGAAGCTTGTATCAGATGCAGTTAAGGGCAACAGAAACTTGGTTCAAATATAAAATACAGTTGCATCAGAAAAGCAAATAGAAATTCAGTCACAACTTGCATTAAGTGACTGTAATGTTTGGGTGTACAAAATAGGAGCTACCTCTCCGCCTTTGAAGGTTTATATTCATAGAGTAAACACAGATAGATTAGGTGGGTCAAGGATTTGTGACTAAATTAAGATATATCTTCAGATTAAGTGGGCTCTATGAGCCAGTTGTGTAATTCCAGACACTTGGCGCCATGGTATGGAGATAATCTCATTTGCCAGCAAGTTGAGCCAGTGAGAAAAGATATGGAATTGCCTGGATTCTGAAAAGTTATGAAGCTTGTACCTCAACAGAAAAAAAGTCTTTCATAAAATATTTTTTAGAAAATTATTTTATTTAACTTTATTTATTTATTATTTAATTTTGACCAGAGAGGAACACAGTGAGAGAGAGAGAAAGAGAGTGAAAGAGCAGAAAAGCGAGAAATTAAACCATCAGGTTTGGGACTCAAATCACAGTCTGCCATGTGAGAGTCCAACACCCTTACCCGCCACGCCACCTGCTGGCCCAAAGTATTTTTTAAAAGATAGATATTTAGTGATAGTGTATAATAAAATAACCCAAAATATCTTGGTTCGATGGTCTTATCAATTACGAATAAATGTAATTGCTGTATTTTGCAGCAGTACTATGAGAAAATGTATTAAAATTAAATTTGGCAAATAGCTTTTTTCATAAGCCACACAAGTTGCTGTGGTGTCTATAAAATGAACAATTCCCATATTTTAGGAATTTCCTGAATTATATCTTTACCCTAACATCAATATGTATGCATCCTTCAGAGAAAAAACAAAACAAAAACCTACCTTTTGTTTCTTTGCAAATTAATTTAAAATTGAACAATAAAAATAGCATAACATTGAAATAAAAGTGTATGGCTCTTCTTCACAGAAATGATTATATTGTGTATATTGGGATAGAAAGGTAAATTTTATGAGATGATCACCAAAATGCAGTTTTGGGGTTTTATTTATTTATTTATTTTTTGATAACAGACTGTTAGAAGTAGAGGCTAGAACTCTGGCAATATGGTGGAATGAATGCAATTTTTTTTTTCTTCAAAAGTATAGACTCTTTTGCCTCTTAAGCCAAGCGGCTGTAATGTACAATGGACTACATGTAAATTCTTACATGTAGTGCGGGATAGAAAGCAATGAGAGATCAGGGACAGAAATACCAAGGAGAGCAGACAAATATGAAGGAAAACCACGCCCATCATTCTGCCAGCATGTGCAATACCAGCCGCATGCGCATGACTTGGCCTCCCAAGTTTCCAACAAATGGGAAATGAACTGCATGGGGCTAAATCTATCTAGAAAGTTGGCAGCTCTAGGAGATGGAAGGGAAGTGTGTGGAAAAGGTTGAAGTAGCATGTTTATTTATAAACTTGCAGTACTACAATGGTGTGGTGGATGGAGGACATTTTTCCTTTCATCATTTGCAGGGCCACTGAAGGGTACTCTAAAAATTATATGTGAGCTTTACTGAACTATCAAAGGGGAAAAAAAAAAGCAAAACCAAAATATGAAATTGGCAGCAAGGGACATGAGGTCAGATAACTGACACCCAGTAGAATAGAGCTGTACAAGAGTCACTGAAAGCTATGTAATAAGGGGGGGGGAGTTGAAGCATTTAGAGACTAAATAAGAAATTAGGCAGAAAAAAATGCTCTTAATCATCTGATCAAACCACTATAGCTTCAAATGTGATGAAGAGAGTGCTAAAGGAGGTAGCTATAAAGAGAAATGTCACTTTTGATATACACACAAACATTTAAATATAAAAAGATAAAATCACTCGGGTTTTATTTTGAGAATGAAGGTTAGTTCAAAATCAGGCATTATTTTTCATACACAAAATATCATATGAATAAATATGAAGATTATATGATATCAGTAAATATTAAGAAATTATATAATAAAATGGAGCTGTAATTGGTAATATTTTAATTAGATAAGAATATAATCTATATAAATAAAGTCAACCCTATCAAAACTCAGCAGAAAATATTAAGTGATGAAATCTTAAAACTAAGTCAATTGAGACCAGCAGATGGCGGAAAGGACTCCCACCTAGTTGATCAGTGTTTGAGTCTCGGACCCTGCAGCTTAAAACTCACTCATGGTGTGTGTGTGTGTGTGTATGCCTAAAATTCCAAGGGAAGAATGGAGAAGGGTGCGATTATCCCCTTGAGGGGTGATTTCTCACTTTCTGTCTCTCTAGCAAGCACATGCACCCTTTAAGAAAATTCTCTCCAAAAGAAAAACAAAAAACAAAAGACAGGTCAGTTAAAACAATTTCAATGCCCATCATCACTATTTTTATTTAACATTGCTTTATTGATGTTTATAATTGTAATAAGACACTTAGGAAAAAAAAAACTGGAAGGAAGATATAAAACAATCTTTTTTTGCTAATGATGATATAATCACATGCTTAAAGCATAGAATCCAAAAAATATTATAATAAGCTTCTAAAATGGCTAAAAGGTTGGAGAAGTGGTGATATAAAATGTAACTATAAGAAAATCAACAACTTTATGTATCAATAGCATTGAGAGATAAAATTCATTACAAAGAAGATGTTCAAGGCCCTGAAATCAACAAAATTGCAGAATCTAGCTGAAAAACGTCATAGAATTTATCTGAAAATATTAGAAGATCCGGAGAACTCAAAAGGTCAAATAAGTCCTGGATTTTTAAAAAGTAAAAATATAAATTTGATTAAAGTCACATCATAGTAGAACCTGGTATTTTCTGGAATTTAGGAAATTATGCTAAAATTTTTACAGAAAAAAGAAATATCTGAAAATAGCTTGAAAAATTAAGAAAAGTTAGAATAGTGAGAGTGGTCTATCACAAGTTATCAAGATGACCAAGAAATTACATGGCATTGGAACAGTGCAAGTAACCAAAGAATGTAGGGTGCTATATCACCTTGTCTAAAAAAAGTAATAAGACCATTGGTATATAATGATAAATGATGCAAACAAGGCTATTTATTATATGATTATCTATATATTCTAGGACCAGGTACAAAAGAAATCTCCAGTAGTAATGAAACAACTGAATTAATTATGGCATATCCATAGGCTATAATATCATGTAGCTTTTAAATGAAAATGAATTTAATCCACACCAAGGGAAACGTCTACATGTTATTATTGAGTGAGAGAAACTTGTAAAAACTATGCTTAATATTTCCCCATTTTTATAAAACAGAAATACTTAACAAAGAGGATTTATGAATATAAAAACAATATGGAAAGGATACATGTTAGCTTTTGAACAAGGATGCCCTTTGGTGTGTATGGTAAAAGGTCAGAAGGAATAGGAAAAAAAGTTTAGGGCTATGCCAAACTAAATAGGAAGAAGGAAAATATAATAGAAATCTGTACTAAAAATCTATGTGTGATCAAATATATTAATACATGTAAATTACCTGTACACATTTCTAAAGAAATTAAATTTGATTGAAAAATCTTTTTTCTTTCTTTTCTTTCTTTTTTCTTTTTTTGAGAGGTTATTGCTATAGGGCGTGTGCACTCACCAGAAAGAGAGAGACAGAGAGACAGAAAGTGAGAAATCACTCCCCAGGGGGAACGGCCACGCCGCAATCCCTTCTCCTCCATTCTCCTCTCGGGATCCTGGGCATGTACGTACATGCACCCGGCGTGAGTTTAAGCCACCAGGTCTGGGACTCAAACCGTGATCGACTAGATGGGAGTCCAGCGACAAAGCCATTATGGTCCCGAAAAATCTTTTTTCAATTCATATATTTTAAGCATCTATGTAAAAAATAAAGAGTAATTAATTAACAAACCTCTCCGGATTTAGAAGTGTTTTTGATACCTAGAATGCACCTGAACTGAACATTTGTTGCATGTGTATCACCCATAAACAATCACACCTTGTATATTATATATAGAGAAAGAAAATTAATTCACTATTTTTATAATAGACATTCATTGAGTGCCTACTGTGAGACAAGAAGTTAAAATGGAACAAAACATTTCAAATTCCTTGTCTTTGTGAAAGCTTTTATTCTAGTACTGTTAAAGGAATACAAACACTTTAATAAGTTAAACACAAAGTGTTATTTTGGGGGTACTACCTATATATTAAAATATATCAGGGAAAGTGATAGAGAATGCTGGGAGTGTTGTAATTTAACATGGGGAGCAGCACTGAAAAATGACACAATGCTACCTGGGACTGGTATGCTATTGCTCTTAGGAAAATCAGATTTGCTCGGGCCCTCACTATACAGAGAGATCACCTTCCAGTGTATTTCATTTATATTTGGACTCTGTTTTATCCAGTATATAATTTATTCCCAAACAATAATTTGGCCTCGATTATTCAGCCTAAACAACACAAGATTGTGGATTTATTTTTCTTCATTCTATTTTCCTTTCAGAGTAACTGTGAGCATAGCTGCTGTAAAACACCAGATGGAGCGGAAACAGTTCAACACCATCTTTTCTTCATCTGCATTGCTGTGGCACTCAAGTTTCTTATTGCAAACAGGAACTTGAAATTCCAGGCCTCAGATGTGGTCACATGTATCCTCTGTTGACTACTACAGATTTGCCTTCAAATGAACCACAGGAATGTTTATTTCTTAATAATCAACAGCAGCTTCCTTTGTAATGTGTTTCTATGTTTTTTCATATAGGCTAGCAGCATTAGCCCCAAATTTAGCTTTAACTGGCAGGAGACTCGATGAGCAATTTTCAATTACCAATATTAATTCTATCTTATCCTTGTCAATGGCCAAGCAGGCAAATCTTGAGTCTTGGGAAAAGGGTGATAATGCAGGATTTATTGACCTTAAAAATACTTTGATGAATTTGGCCCACAGCTGTCATTATAATAAAACCTGAAATGATGAACTTTAAGTGAATTATGAATGGAGAGATTTTCATCAACTAACATAACGCTTTGAAATCAACTTACGACAAACATAGGGAAAAAGGCTACTTTAACTCTGTGACAGAGGGAGGAAACAATTAATCTCCCATTAATATTACTCCAGAGGAATAAACTCTTCCTTAAGCTTCAAAATATATGTACTAATGAACACCAAATACATAGTCATGAATACAGTAATTAATAATTAATTTTCAAATAATTCTCAATAATCTGGGATGTGTGACTTCGAAGTACTGAGACCTAGGATTAACCACAGGCAGGAAGATAATACAGGCCTGATGAGAGTGGGGGTTTTTGTGAAAGTTTTAACCATAAACAATGTCTGACACTTTAGAGGAATTTAATGATTGTTTGAGTAATAAAAGAAAAACATGTATTTGTCCACGTCAAAATAAGTCTATGTGGATTTTGGGGCCAGCAGATGGTGTAGCAGCTAAGTTGCTGGACTTTCACATGGTTGACCTCAGTTCGAAATCTGGACCCGGTGACTTGAAATTCACCCTGGGCGCTTGTGCAGCTGTGCCTTAGATCCTGGGAAGAGAAGGGATTGCATCGAAGCCATCCCATTGAGAGAGGTGATTTCTCATCTCCTTTTCACTGTCTCTCTCTCTCTTTCTGGTAAGCATGCACACCCTAGGACAAATACTCTAAAAAAATAAATCTATGTAGATTTCATGGTCAGAGCCTCATAAATGAAAGCATTATCCTTTTTATGAATAGAATATGGTTTTTAAAGACATTGAATAATTCAAAAAGCATCACTTGAAAATGTAGTGCTAGGGCTGGCTTTTTCATATTTAAATATAGTTTATTTTAAAAAAATTATTTATTCACTGACCATCATCATAGCATACAAAATGTTATTTCCCACCCAGAATATATTGTATAGTGGCTTAATCATACATGTTGTCATCAACAAATAACTTCCCATTTCTTGTTTTATTTGTATATTTCTCCTTATTTCTCACCCTCTGCCATTTTCCACACTGGCGTTTAGCCTAGGGGAACCACAGTCCACATGGCCAGCTGCAGTTTGAATCCTGGCACTGGCAACCTGCATGCCCTGACTCCTCATGATAAGGAGAAATGGAGAAGGAATTGTGGCATGACCACGCCCATTGCCCACATTGGGGGATTTCTCTTTCTCTCTCTGTTTCTTTATCTCTCTGGAAAGTGCATGTACTCACTAGTGATTAAAAACAAAGAAAGAATATTTGTGATATAAGGGATTAATTTAAGATAGAATTTCCATAGTCTAAGCAGAAGATACTATTTAAACCCAAATATTTATTTAAATTAGCTACATTATTATACTTTGACATTTTCTTCATGTACTTACTAATCATCTCCACATATGTGAGCCTGCATACTTTTGATATAAGAAATGGACTAGACTTTTGAGTTTTTTCAAGCCCTCTAATTTTTTAAAAAAGAATATTGGAAAAAAGAATGCCAACAGGCTTTTAAATTCCAGATCAAGCACTCTACCAAAATATTTCCTTCTCTTTCTGAAAAAAAAAAAAAATCTGGTTTTACTTACAGTGCCACACTAAATTGGCTATAAAAATAGGTTTTCCTTTTGTAGAAAGCAAAGAATGGTTTCATACATCCTGCATCTGGCACTGGTGATTTTGGAAACACATGGAATGGGTGTCCAATTACTCTTCTTCCTCTTCTTACTCTACCAAAAAATTTCCTTCTCTTTCTGAAAAAAAAAAAAAAAATCTGGTTTTACTTACAGTGCCACACTAAATTGGCTATAAAAATAGGTTTTCCTTTTGTAGAAAGCAAAGAATGGTTTCATACATCCTGCATCTGGCACTGGTGATTTTGGAAACACATGGAATGGGTGTCCAATTACTCTTCTTCCTCTTCTTAAGGTTATCACGTGACCTACTCTCCTTTACTGCTGAACACATGGAGGAAAGGAATCTGTCCTTGTATGTCCATAGCTCCTGGCTTAGAGCCCACCTCACCCCCATAATTGGAATATAATAAACACTAGCTAGAATTTCTCTTTTCTTTTCTGCAATCTACACAAGATGGTATATTTTAAAGAAATAATTATACTAATAAAGAACTTGAAATGACCTAAATATATAGAGAATTTAAACTAATGTAATAATGATTCTTCATACTACCACACTGCTGGAGGAAAACTTGCTATTCTCTTTGAATTTAGAAAAAGACAAATTCTTCCCCAAAACACATTTTTAGGCATCTGTTTACTCATTTTTTATTTATGCCACAAGTTAGCATGTAAACTATTGTTATGTTACAATGTGTTTTTAGAATGGGGAAATTGAACATATCAACCTGACTTTGTGTGTATTAAAGTTTTGGCTATACATATTACTTATTATTTGCTATCTATCATATTAACCATAGGTGATTTACAATAATAACTTAATAAATACTTTGGGTGGATTTATCATGTCAGGCCTGTTGGTACTGCTTGTTTTGTCTTTGGGGTGAATTACGTGATATAGTTCTGTTAAAACTTTGCAGGCCCTTTAGTTAAACAATGCACATGGGAAGCCAGATCCATCATGGCTAACTATGGTTTAAATCCCAACCGCAGTGGCTTGAAGAACATGCTGAGTACATACTTGTGCATGCCCTAAATCCTGAAGGATGGAGAGATGGAGCAAAGTGAAACTGCATTAAGAGTGATCATGTTACACTGGAGGTGCTTCCTCTCTCTCTCACAAGTGCACATGTCCTCTGGTAATAAAAAATAGAAAAACAAAACAAAAACTGTACTCAGTTGTCAACAACAATGCAAATTATAAAGAGTACTCTAAAAACATGGCCTTTATTAAATAAGACATCCATGTACAATCACAGTATATATATGTATTTTGTGGAAGTGTTTATCCCATGTTCCCTCCATCAGATACAAAATTTTCAACTAAATAGCAAAGTATACCAAAAATGTCAGCAAAAAGCAACATCTGATGTTAATGCCATGGAGAAATTGAATGAGCTTTTTACATCTTTTTTGACAGGCAATGTACACATTTCTACTCAGATCTTCAGGACCAAGCAGTAGTATTTCTACCAAAAGTGCACTCATATAAAAATATACCTCAGAAAACCAAGTAAAATAACAAAAATGGTATAAAAACTACACAGGAAAGTTTTACCAAAAGTCATCAGTTATGAACAGTGTATTTTGTTGCTGATCATCAATTGTTCATATAACTACAGATTAAATATTTGACTATGTGGTATCAAATCTGGATATATTCACTGGACAGCCAACTGAAGAGAAAATTTCCTCATAATTATATACTAATTTACTCAACAATATATAAACTGCCCATTCCATAGTCAATTCTTAAAAAAATTCAAAAAAAATAATGAGCTCACTCCATCCCTGATAAATTTGCATTTTAATAAAGAAACTAGGATAAAAATTCATGAAGAAAAAGTTACACAGATTTTTCTCTTATTTATTTACATTTATA